>NC_053024.1:703900734-704016076 GCF_003073215.2 Triticum urartu | reverse complement strand
ATTGAAGTTCATCACAAAGCTCTTGTAGCTCGGTGGAAGCGACTGAAGGATTCTGTCAATGACCGCGTCATCCGGGAGATTAACTCTCAGCTGAGTCAAGCGGTTATGCAACCCAGACATTTTGAGTATGTGCTTGCTGACAGAATTATTTTCCTCCATCTTACGGCTGAAGAACTTGTCGGAGACTTCATATCTCTCGACCCGGGCATGAGCTTGAAAAACCATTTTCAGCTCTTCGAACATCTCATATGCTCCGTGTCTCTCAAAACACTTTTGGAGCCCCGGTTCTAAGCTGTAAAGCATGCCGCACTGAACGAGGGAGTAATCATCAGCACGTGTCTGCCAAGCGTTCATAAAGTCTTGGTTCTGTGGGACGGGTGTGTTACCTAGCGGTGCTTCTAGGACATAATCTTTCTTGGCAGCTATGAGGATGATCCTCAGGTTCCGGACCCAGTCCGTATAGTTGCCGCCATCGTCTTTCAGCTTGGTTTTCTCTAGGAACGCGTTGAAGTTGAGGACAACGTGGGCCATTTGATCTACAAGACATATTGTAAAGATTTTAGACTAAGTTCATGATAATTAAGTTCATCTAATCAAATTATTAAATGAACTCCCACTCACATAGACATCCCTCCAGTCATCTAAGTATAGCATGATCCGAGTTAACTAGACCGTGTCCGATCATCACGTGAGACGGACTAGTCAACATCGGCGAACATCTTCATGTTGATCGTATCTTCTATACGACTCATGCTCGACCTTTCGGTCTTCTGTGTTCTGAGGCCATGTCTGTACATGCTAGGCTCGTCAAGTCAACCTATGTGTATTGCGTGTGTAAATCTGTCTTACACCCGTTGTATTCGAATGTTAGAATCTATTACACCCGATCATCACGTGGTGCTTCGAAACAACGAACCTTCGCAACGGTGCACAGTTAGGGGGAACACTTTCTTGAAATTATTACGAGGGATCATCTTATTTAAGCTACCGTCGTTCTAAGCAAATAAGATGTAAAACATGATAAACATCACATGCAATCAAATAGTGACATGATATGGCCAATATCATTTGCTCCTTTGATCTCCATCTCCGGGGCTCCATGATCATCATTTTCACCGGCATGACACCATGATCTCCATCATCGTGTCTTCTTGAAGTTGTCTCGTCATCTATTACTTCTACTACTATGGCTAACGCTTTAGCAATAGAGTAAAGTAATTATATGATGTTTATGTTGACACGCAGGTCATAAATAAATAAAGATAACTCCTATGGCTCCTGCCGGTTGTCATACTCATCGACATGCAAGTCGTGATTCCTATTACAAGAACATGATCAATCTCATACATCACATATATCATTCATCATTCATCACAACCTTTGGCCATATCATATCACAAAACACTTGCTGCAAACACAAGTTAGACGTCCTCTAATTGTTGTTGCAAGTTTTTACGTGGCTGCTATAGGTTTCTAACAAGAACGTTTCTTACCTACGCCAAAACCACAACGTGAATTGCCAATTTCTATTTACCCTTCATAAGGACCCTGTTCATCGAATCCGATCCGACTAAAGTGGGAGAGACAGACACCCGCCAACCACCTTATGCAACTAGTGCATGTCAGTCGGTGGAACCGGTCTCACGTAAGCGTACGTGTAAGGTTGGTCCGGGCCGCTTCATCCCACGATGCCGCCGAATCAAGATAAGACTAGTAACGGCAAGCAAATTGACAATATCGACGCCCACAACTACTTTGTGTTCTACTCGTGCATAGTAACTGCATAAACTTGGCTCTGATACCACTGTTGGGGATCGTAGCAGAAATTAAAAAAAATTCTACGTATCACCAAGATCAATCTATGGAGTATTCTAGCAACGAGGGGAATAGGAGTGCATCTACATACCCTTGTAGATCGCGAGCGAAAGCGTTCAAGTGAACGGGGATGATGGAGTCATACTCGCCGTGATCCAAATCACCGATGACCAAGTGCTGAACGGACAGCACCTCCGCGTTCAACACACGTACGGTTGGGAAGACGTCTCCTCCTTCTTGATCCAGCAAGGGGAAAGGAGAGGTTGATGAAGATCCAGCAGCACGACGGCGTGGTGGTGGATGCAGCAGGATCCCGGCAGGGCTTCGCCAAGCACAAGCGGGGAGGAGAGGTGTTACGGAGGGAGAGGGAGGCGCCAAGAGCAAGGTGCGGCTGCCCTCCCTCCCTTCCACTATATATAGGGGCTAGGGGGGGCGCATGCCCCCTTGGAGATCCCATCTAAAAGAGGGGGGGGCCTGGGGGCAACGGCCCCCTTAGGGTTTCCAACCAGGGGGGCGCATGCCCCCTCGGGGGGTAACGGCCCCCTAGGGTTTCCAACCCTATGCACCTTGGGCCCTTGGGTGGGGCGCACCAGCCCATCAGGGGCTGGTTCCCACGCCACTTCAGCCCATGGGGCCCTCCGGGATAGGTGGCCCCATCCGGTGGACCCCCGGGACCCTTCCAGTGGTCCCGGTACAATATCGGTAACCCCCGAAACCTTCCCGCTGGCCGAAACTGGACTTCCTATATATAAATCTTTACCTCCGGACCATTCCGAAACTCCTCGTGACGTCCGGGATCTCATCCGGGACTCCGAACAACTTTCGGGTTACTGCATACTAATATCTCTACAACCCTAGCGTCACCAAACCTTAAGTGTGTAGACCCTACGGGTTCGGGAGACACGCAGACATGACCGAGACGCCTCTCCGGTCAATAACCAACAGCGGGATCTGGATACCCATGTTGGCTCCCACATGCTCCTCGATGATCTCATCGGATGAACCACGATGTCGAGGACTTAATCAATCCCGTATTCAATTCCCTTTGTCAATCGGTACATTACTTGCCCGAGACTCGATCGTCGGTATCCCAATACCTTGTTCAATCTCGTTACCAGCAAGTCACTTTACTCATACCGTACTGCATGATCCCGCGATCAACCACTTGATCACATTGAGCTCATTATGATGATGCATTACCGTGTGGGCCCAGAGATACCTCTCCGTCATACGGAGTGACAAATCCCAGTCTCGATTCGTGCCAACCCAACAAACACTTTCGAAGATACCTGTAATGTACCTTTATAGTCACCCAGTTACGTTGTGACGTTTGGCACACCCAAGGTACTCCTATGGTATCCGGGAGTTGCACAATCTCATGGTCTAAGGAAATGATACTTGACATTCGGAAAAGCTACAGCAAACGAAGTACACGATCTTTGAGCTAAGCTTAGGATTGGGTCTTGTCCATCACATCATTCTCCTAATGATGTGATCCCGTTATCAATGGCATGTAATGTCCATAGTCAGGAAACCATGACTATCCTTTGATCAACGAGCTAGTCAACTAGAGGCTCACTAGGGACATGTTGGTGTCTGTTATTCACACATGTATTACGATTTCCGGATAACACAATTATAGCATGAACAATAGACAATTATCATGAACAAAGAAATATAATAATAACCATTTTATTATTGCCTCTAGGGCATATTTCCAACAGCGGAGGCGTCATCACACGGGCTTGGCGGCGGCGGCGGCGTGTGCGTCGGCGTCGGCGGCCTTGTCGAGGGAAACTGGTTCAGGATGAGGCCGCGCTCCGCCAAGTACCACGCCTTGACCGCCTCGTCGGTGCTCTGGAGCATGTCCACCCCGCCCAACAGGAAAGCCAGGTCGGTGTTTCTCTTCTTCGCGGCAACGTTTGTTCGGAGCAGGTCGAGCTTGACGGCGCTGCTCGACATCAACGCTGACCACCGCACCTCGGTCTTCTCTTCACGAAGGATGGCTCGGGCCTGCGCGTCGGCGAGGCAGTGCTCGATGGACTCCTGCACTCGAGCGGTGGTCGCGTCGGTGTATTTCCCCTTCTTGGCAACTTTGTTGCCGTCCGGCCGCCCTTCCGATGCACCAGGAGTCGGCGCGTCCGGCTTGTAGGTCTCCTTGGCCTTGTCGAGGGTGTGCCGGACTTCCGCCCACTTCTCGCACTTGTCAATGTGCTTGTAAACATGGAGGTACTTGAATTCAGCGTCGCTGTTGCTCTGCCGGTACAGGGCGAACATGCGCAGCAACTGCGCGGAGGAACAAACTGTTGGCGGGCGTACACGACGAAGAGAGGCAGGAGACCGGCGTGGCATACCTGATCCTCAACGCTGGCGCCGCTCTCCGGGTCGAGCCGCGACCTCCTCGACGACCCCATGCCATTTATTGCACGCCCCTGAATACGCCCCCAATGGTTCGCCATCGCCTTGGAGCTGCACTACATGTAGACGCCTTTGAAGTAGGGGTCGACGAGCTTGCGCTCGTCGAACTCGGCCTTGATGCGGTCCCAGTACGTCTCGATGCTCTGGTTCGTGCCGGTCGTCGGGTCGAGGCAGACGACTTTCCATGCTTCGGCGAGGCATTCCTCCTCCTTGGACGCCCACTTGATGCGCGGCTCACCTGACCTGGCCGCCCGCTTCTTCTTCTTGCGCCCCTTCGCCGGAACAGGCGTCGGCTCCTCCTCCTCCTCCTCCTCCTCCTCCTCCTCCTCCTCCTCCTCCTCCTCCTCGTCGTCGTCGTCCTCCTCCTCCTGGTCGTCCTCGCCGTAGACGTAGCCGAGCTTGCCGTCCATGCCGCCGCTGAGATCCACCACCTCGTCCTGGGTGACGAACCCGGGAGACGAGGCGGCCGCGGCCGAACCTGCCGCGATAATGTCGTCCATGTTGGCCTCGGTCTCCTCGGTGTCGCCGAGGTGCGAGAAGGGCAGCGGGCCACGGCGTAGCGGGGGCGTCGGGGAGGAAGCGTAGGCGGGCGGCGAGTAGTTGTATGGAGGGTACTGCACGCCGGCGAAGGCGGGAGAGGGCGTGCGCTGGGCCGGGTATCCATGGGGGAAGGTGACGTTTGGGTTGAACCCACCATGCGCGTCCCCGTCGGCGTAGCCCGGCGAGGGCGATCCCCATGGCCGCGGAGAGCCGACGCCTTGCTGGCCCCAGGGAGCATACTGGGCATGGCTTCCGGGTGGATTCATCATCCCCGCGCGAGTCTCCTCGGCCTCGGCTTGGTCCGCCGATGAGGCAGCCGCAGCCGCGCGCGCCGCGTTGTCGTGGGCCTTCTTGGCGATGGCCCTGTTCCGCCGGTCGGCGGTGACAGCCTCCCGTCGCTGAACTTCCGCCCTCCACTCGGCGTTTGACATGCCCGGTGGCTTGGTCGGCGGCGCCCTCGGCTTCCTCTGCTTTAGCTGGGCGACGGAGGCGGTCGCGGTTGCCGCCGCGCGGGGGGCGACGTACTTCTTCGGTGGCATGGTGGCCGGCTGGGAGGCGAGCGGGAGGGAGATTGGCGGGAGGAAGGAAGAGAATGGGAGGGAAGTGGGGGAAAAGCGGGAAGAAACGGCGGGAAGAGGCGCTCGACTCGCCGACAGGGCGGACCCACGCGCCCTTTTCGCTTGTGCCAGCGCCCCAGGCGCCCCCCAGGGTGGCGGGTTCGGCCTGGGTCCGCCGGCACCAGTTTCGGCCCGAGCCGGCGAAAAACGGGCTTCTGGGGGGCGACTGGGCGTTTTTTCGGCGCCGGCGCGGCAAAAACGTCTAGGGAGGGCCTGTTGGGGGCGCGGCTGGAAATGCTCTTATATTATAGAACCTGGATTATATGGTGCATAATTGATCCAGACAGGGCTTGGTTGTGATCCCCTAGTCTTTCCTGTATGTTTTTTGCTGGGTCAGTAACAACTGACGGATGAAAAATTTATCCCACGTTAGGAGTAGGAGGCACTACTAAACTTTGTAGCGATGCTGAAGCAACGGATGACACCAGAAACAAACTGTCACTAGTTTCCAGTTCGATGCTGAATTATGAATGAATGCCTAGATAAGTTAGATTTCGTGTTGCTGACCGACTGCTGCTTGGGCCCTTCGCGCGGCGTCGTCTCTTCCTTTCACGAAGTTTGTTGTTTATGTATTCTGACTAGTCGTTTACTATCTCTCTAGATAGTTTCTTAGATGGAAACCTCACAGAGTAGTTAGTGTGCAGCCAGAGTCCAGTATGATATCTCAATCTTGAATAAAGCATTTGAATTTAAGCTAGTAGATATTGAGCTCTGTGATTGAAGTGTCTCTGTTGAATACATCTAATCTGAACAATTTCACATTTGCTTCTCTGATAAGTAAGGTATGTTTTCATTTACAGGTAGAAGATAGCGACAGAGTTTGAAGGTATATGCAAAGATCTTCTCCTCCGTCGCCGTCCGCGACAAAGCTGTTGGGTGCATCCATCCATCATCTTTAGATCTGAGTGAAGAGGGCATCCATCCATCTCAAAAGGTTTAAGTTTTGTACCAGCTAATTAACTTGTCTTTTCATCAGTTCCTCGAGTAATTGGAAAGGGGATTATATTAGACTGCTAGCTGATTCTTGGTGAAAATTGCTTTGCCTGTATGTATGTAGAGAGTCTTGTAGCAATTATTCTTAGAGTAAACCAGAGCAGTATTCGATGATATATTGTGAGTCACTGAAAATGTATATTGTTTTTTCTTCAGGATATGGATGACCATCTGCAGGTATGCAGGTTTCTTCCCAAACTTAACGACGAGATACTAGGTGAAAGAAATGCTCTCTACAAGGAAAGGTTGAGCAGCCTAGAGAATTTAGTACTGATCATGGTAAGGTTGACAAAGCCTGAAATCTCATTTTGATCCACGTTCGAAGATTACATAGTAGCATATATACTTGAAGTTGGCATGGAATATCAAAATTCAAAATAGACTTCTCCTATTCCCTGTTTTCAAAAGCAGTGGGAATCGATTTTCTGAAGTCCTTGGTTGTCTATTTCCCTATCCATGCAACAATAAATGTTGAACAGAATGTTAACTGACAAATATTGCAAGCATATATAGCTCAAATACACAAGTATAAATTTCTTGTATGCACCAAAACGACAAGATAGCATGCACACGTATAGCTAGGGTATGCATTTAGTAGGTGTCTTTCCGTTTTGAAGATTCATAATAGACTAAAAGAGACTGATAAATGAAGAAAATACCCTACTCACAAGAATGCGAACTAACATGTTTTCACTTTCCCGACGTGGGCGCAGAGGTGATCGACGCAGACTACCGCGATCCGATGGGCGTCGTGCTCTTCAACAACTCGGAGGCGGACTTTGCTGTGAAGCCCGGCGACCGCGTCATACAGATGATTGTCCAGGTGATTGCGATGCCGGAGGTCGCCGAGGTGGAAGACCTTGACATCACCGTTTGGAGGTCGTCGAGGTGGAGGACCTCGACGCCACCGTCTCGAGGTTGCCGAGGTGGAGGACCTCGACGCCACCGTCACGAGGTTGCCAAGGTGAAGGACCTTGACTCCTTGGTAGATATATCTAGAGAAGTGGTCATGTTAGGTTGGTGGTGGAACGTTAGGGAAGGTACCTACCTTTCGGTGACGGTTGTGTGCGTCTGATGTATAAATGGTATCTCGTGATCTCTTGGAGTTGAGATGTTCAATGTTGTATCCATGAATGTTGCAAGTGCTAAGATGGTTCTGTGACCTTCTTTTATTTTGCCTTGGATGTGTCTTGTTTTCCATCCATGAATATTGCATGTAATTTAAAAAAAAATCTAATTACCTAGCAGTAGCGTGGGGAAGAATGGCATGCTACTAGTACTTAGAATAGTAGTAGCATGGGGGAAGAATGGCACACTATTAGTACTTAGAATAGTAGTAGCGTGGGGGAAGAATGACACGCTACTAGTAGTTAGGAGTAGCTGTAGCGCGGGGTAAAAAATGCGCTACTACTAAAATTTAGCTGTAGCATCGTAGCAGTAGCGCAGGCACCAGTGCTACTGATAGCCAAAAAACCCACGCTACTAGTAGCTCTTTTTCTAGTAGTGAAAGGATCTGGTAATTCCGCACATATAAGGCCATCTATAAATGATGGCGAATGATCTTTAGTATCAGCCTTCAACCATACCAATGTATGTGTGTGCGGAAGACCCCTTTTCTGAAACTCCACAACATACAAATCTGCAAAAAAAAAGGTGACCCATCATGTTAACATCTAACATGCAACAATATGTAGACAATAATTTATGATCAATACAAAATACCACCAAAATGTACATGCTTGAATAGGACCAAATGAAGAACCATCTTTCACGCCATCCAAAAATTCATCAAACTTCATATTAAATACTCGAGTAGTAATGTCTGGTCGATCAGCAGCACTCTGTCCAGGCTCAGCAGCAAGAGCATCGGCAATCTCCTGCCACTTAGGATTGCATGTGAACGTAACAAATAGATCGGGAGCACCATACTCACAACATATGGCCATTCCATCATGATAATTTAGCAACATGTAATGTCGCCCACCAGTGAAACTGCCATGCAATATGAAGTGAACACCAATATTCTTTCCTGTAGAATTACCTTCACCCATTGCATCAGATATACCCTGATAAGTCTCTGAACAAAGTTTATCTTCCTTCCGGAAATGATACTCCAAACGAAGTTTATCTTGCTTCCGGAAATGATACTCCAAACGATCAGATTCCACGCACGAGTATGCATTAACGACCACTTGTTGGCTTAGACCACCGCAACTTGTATATGGGTTCACCTCACCCTCACGATAATGAAAATAGTAATTTTAGTACTCCAACATAGTAACTTCTCCACGGGAAGCTCTAACATCTTGGGAAACCGTAGTATTACCATTGTCGTCATCATCATCATAATCATCCAACTGATCAATAGTTGGAACACTTGCACCCACTGTGGCACGATGAACATTAGTATCAACATATTTGATCCCTAGATGATATAACTCTTATCCCCACATGGAAAGAGAATATGGTATTGGAAGGCCATGAGATTACAATTGAGAGCAGATATATGCTTCAATCGACCAGAATGTGTTTCGGCAACAACATCAAACTTCCTACATTCAGGAGTCAAGTCACCCACTATAAGTGCAGCAACCTATGAAGCAGTAGGTCCAGAAAAACGTGTACCATGAGGACCGCCATCATCACCCAAAAAACGTATAGACACCTTGGACACATCAGGACTGCACAAACTTTGCCGAGCAATTCTAAATTTATGGACCAAACGGTGATGCATGTTCAACATTTGAATGAGGGCCGTCACAATTTCAAGATCAGGCTCAAGAGAACCATTTCTCTCTCTATCAAATACATTAATTCTGCTCCTGACCTCATCAGCAGAGTCCACCATATATAACTGCGCAAATTTTGGAGAAGAGCCTCCAATGGGTAGAAGTGAACCAATATGATGGTACACCACTCCATTCATTTTGAACACATAAGGAGCAGCACCAATATTGATATTGTGATCAATCTGAGCACCCAATGAAACAAAACATAGAATTATACTGTCTAATCAACCGCATAAACTGACTGGAAATTCCATCTCCATCAAATCGCATTAAGCCATCCAATGGAGATGGCCAATCAGCAAACTTAGGCAACGAAACTTTGCCACCACGACAACAACCTATATAAATAGGCTGGCGAGCATTCGCGTCTGCATGGTACCTGGATCCTTCACGAAACCAGTATAAAGCCCCACACCTCTGGCAACTAAATTCCGGCCCACCATAATAGGAACAACCTCTAGATGTAGCTGCAATAACTCACATGATGAATTTTAAAATTTCAACAAAAATGGAGAGAAAAGTGTAAGTGCAAACTAAATACAAAAGAAATCATCAAACCACATATATTAAACAAATATACCTTTAAGCAAAAGAATATGCTCCTTTGGTAAAGGAGGTTTCATCCCCCGAACTACAATGATAATTAACATGTAACCAATAAATAAGGAAGGCATTGAACACGTGATAAAACAGCACAAAAAAAATACATAACAAACCTTTCTTCCTTCCCGACCGGTAACTCCATATCAACCTCCGCTTGCGTCGATTACGCAATATATCAGCATGTTCCATAACGGGAGTAGCCAATACTTGAACCAACAAAAGATAGCGAACAAAATTTTAACTATAGAACACACATAAAACACAGAATCTCTGGAGTACTAATTGCAGACTGAGACACAAGATTTTTGGATGGCTTCTCCTACATGACCGAATTAACACAAGGAATATGCTACTTCGACGCAATATGCACCTCCCAGACTCAACCTGTGCTCTCTGCTCTGACAATGTGGAAGAAACTCTACTTCACTTATTTTGGAATTGCCCATTTGCTTTGTCTTGCTGGGATTTCATAGCACCGGGGAGAACCATAGGTATCTCCACTTTTGATGAGATTGTTCTAATTTCTACTCGGCTTCCTAAAGATTTGGCACTGGATATTATCATTATGAGTTGCTGGAGTATTTGGTTAGTCAGAAATGACAAAATCTTCCGGTCTGCTCCACCGGCGATTGATTCATGGAAATTTCACCTGTCAGAAGGACTTTGGGCTGTGCAACTTCGAGCCACAGAAGACAAAGCAATCAAGGTTGAAGCATGGACAGATTTATATCTTTAATGGGTCTACCTATGATTCCTAGAGCAGGGATTGGCTGGGGACATTTGTCCCTTGTTTCATTCTTGTATTATAACTTGTAAAGTTTACACTTTTTATTAATGAAAATACCGTAGAACGATTGTTCTACGGTCAGGGCTAAAAAAAACATAAAACACAGAAAATATCATCAACGCAGACTTAACCAATGGAGTAGGCCGATAGGACGAACCTAACTTGCGCAGTGGAACCACGCGTGGTCGATTAACTATGGACGGAGCACGAAATTGGCCAAGTCCAAGGCTCGAACCTTCGAAGAGACTTTGTCTCATATCACCAGCGGCCGTTCCTACAAAAAGGTGAAAAAACAAAATATGAAATAAATTCAAAAGATCAAATAAACAATGTGTAAAACAAAAAAACAACAGACCTGGATCATCAACGCAAGGTAGAGCCAGCTGCTGAGTAGCCGGACCAGCAGACACATACGAAGAGCCTCCTAAAAAACATATAAATCATGAATCAAGCAAAACCTAACCTCCAGCATGAACAACCAAGTATAACTTGGATAAAATAATACCAGGAAACAAGGTGGGACTACCAACAATAGGATCAACAGCAAATTCCGCAGCGTCCTGAGCACCAGATTAAGACGAAGAATGACCTACGCGCAAACATTATTTATAAATAAATGAGAGCGTATATTAAAACAATCGACCAATAACTTACTTGCAAGCAGATAGCACGAAATAATAAATTGTAAAGAAAGCAGACACATGCACGTTGTCACATCAGCCTACACAATTGCGTACACGCACTGCTTGATCACAAGAAAGCCAGCTCGCATGTACTGCTAATCCGTCGACAAAGCACCCACCAAACATTTTTTATTACAAGAAATATACTGCAAGCCACTGGAATCACGTCAACCCGCAGCTGCATGCACGCGATCACGAAAGCATTTTTTAAAACAGAGGCTGCATGTACTTACCGGCAGGAGCGGAGCCAGGAATTTTCGCCAGTGGGTTCATTCACTAACTAGCTGTCAAAATTCCGTATAAACCAAGTCCTACTTTGTGACATATCGCAACGAGATTATATCAGTCAAAGAAAGCACAATGAATAGGAAAATGATACGACTTATCACACATATTTGTTACTTTAAAATTGAAGAGCACATAAATTACCAATCGGTTGAAATTATAAAATCGCTTGTACATATTATAAATAGAGTAGTACCAAATAAAATTCATATTTCAGATCCAGCTTCTCATCTTTCTGAAAACATTGAAGAAACTAATAAGTTAGTCTGGCAAGTTTAAAATAAAAGTGACATCATGTGAAAGAATCATGTAAAGTCACTTACATTTCAGAGCGTCCCTTTTCTATTTTTCATGGCCTTAAAAAGATCAAACACATCATCATTACTAATGGGAGAAAACATCACTTTCTCCACATAGCAAATTAGACAATCACTTGTGAACTGATCACCAATTTTGTTGCGCAACTTTTTCTTGACAATACTCATAGCCGAAAAGCATCTCCATGGATGATGTGGCAACTGGTAATATCAATAGCAGCTTTAGAAGATGATAGACCAAAGGAAAAGTAACATGTTTATTTGTCTACGCCATTAACCTCTGATCAGCCGGATCTTAGGGCAATTCATATGAATTAATCTCTTTCTTGATAGAAGGCTTCGGGAGACTACTGACAGTAACATTTGATGCACTTTTATTACATCTAACGGGTGACCTTGATGTCCCCACATCATTATCTGGAATTCTGGATCAGGTGATCGACTTCTATTCTTTGAAAAATATCTTTTCATAGCCTACATCAGACAAAGTACACGAAAATAAGAATTAGAAAACTAGGGAAAAAGTTTCCTGTACTAGGCTATTAGATTTAGATTGGGTAGAACGTAAAGAGGAAAGAGGTAATCTGACTGCCTTCAAGGCTCGAATTAAGCTGCAGTTGAGCGCTTCCGTGCTTGTCGCTATCAATTTCGTCAGGCGTCGGCGTCGGCGTCTGAGGAGGTGAGGACGAAGCAACGGGCTAGGGCTAACAGAAACCTGGGCGAGACGGGAGAGAGAGAGGCGAGGAGAGTTGGGAAATCGATGAGGTGTGCGGCTGCCATTTGTGTGTTCATCGTACATACATTTTTTTTAGGATCTTTCATCGTACATACAGGTATTGATCTAGTAACAAACATGCCTGACAGTGGGCTTTTGGGCCTTTTTACTTGTCTATTCATGTGGCGTTAGCAGTTTTATAGGGTCAAGCTTAATTTTTTATTGGGGTCAGCCTAGTATGTCGTGCATAACATGCACGTAGCTGGCAAATTTCGCTGGGTTCATCTGAACCCAACGGTACAACGTTGGCTCCGCCCCTGGTAGTAGGGCACCCCTGGCCGGGAGCACAGCATGGCGTCCCCCCGCAGCGCGTCATAGCTGATGTACCTCCGCCCACCGCCGGTCGCCCACAGCAGCCGCCCGTGCACCACCGGTTCCGCGCCCATCTACGCCGCCTCCACCCCCATGTCTACGTCCATGTCCAGGGTGGCGATGGTGATGGCGCCGTGGCCTCCCCTCCCCTGCACGAGCAGCAGCAGCAGGAGGAGGATTAGCAGCGGCAGCACGGGGGTGGCTGCCCATGCAGGCATTGCCGGAGGAGGAGGGGGAGGGGGATCTAAGATCTCAAAGAGTGGAATAGTTGCTCTGACAGAGGGGATGAGGTTGAGGAAGGGGGGACGGGAGGCCGCCGGTGGAGGGGGTCTCGATCTAGATCTGGCCCCGGGTGGGTGGCGTGGAAGTGGAGTGGATGGTTGGTGGCATAGCAATAGCGCGGTGTGTCCCACCTGCGCTACAACTATTCATCTAGTAGTAGCGCAGGTTTTATACCTCATGCTATGACTATTGTCTGTTGAGGAGCCAGGGTGAAAATCATTTAGTAGCAGCGCAGGTTTTTGTGCCCGCGCTACTACTATGCCACACCAGTAGCGCGTTTTTTTTCCCGCGCTACTACTAAGTAGCAATAGCGCGGGTCAAATAACCCACGCTACTACTAAATGTCTATCTATCTATAAGGATTTTCTTAGTAGTGTTTGGTTGATCCTTTGGGTTATGCTCTTGTGGATTGAGTTTATGGTACATGGACCATGCGGAATGTACAATACTAAATGTGCTTGCATGAAGAACAATTGTTGTTCCAAGCGTTTTCCCAAGGCATTTAGTGATGAGATAATGGTTGACCATGTCGGATTTCCTGTCTATCGAAGGCGTGACAATGGACGTTATGTGCTTAGGCAAAAAGATTCTCTTCGTTTGGGAAACCAATGGGTTGTTCCATATAATATGAGATTATTGAAGAAATTTGATGCCCATATAAATGTGGAATGGTGTAACAAGACCAATTTGTTGAAGTATTTATTTAAATATCTCATAAAGGGCCATGATGTTGTTCGAATGCGTGTTGATGTTGACGATAGGCCAAGGGGTATTTTCACGGTTCCCTTTCCTACTGGCAAAAATGAGATCGTTGATTATGTTAGATGCAGGTGCGTATTTCTAGGTGATTAATTTGTTTTTTTGGATGCATGTGCTTATGGTAGATGTACTTCTCCATTCTATTAATTATTTTGTACTTTGTAGGTATCTTTCTGCATGTGAAGCTTTTTGGAGGATGTTTGCATATAGTATCCATGGTCGCGAACCTTCAGTCGAGAGATTAATTGTACGTCTTCCTAATATGAATCGAGTCATATTTTCTGAAAGAGACGAATTGGGAAATGTGCTAAATAAGCCATCGGCTTTGAAGACTATGCTGACGGAGTGGTTTGCTACAAATCAGAAATATAGATCAGCCGAATCATTGACATATCTTGATTTTCCAAGTGAATGGGTTTGGAATAAAAGTGATAAGATGTGGACAAAGAGGAAGCATAAAACAAAGCTTGGTAGCAAGATTGGACGCATTTATCATGTGCATCCAGGAACTGGTGAATTGTTTTTCCTTCGAATGTTGCATATGATTGTGCCCGGTGCAACATGCTTCGAGGATTTAAGAAGGCATAATGGTCGACTTTATGATACTTTTAAGGAGGCATGTCAATCAAGGGGTTTAGTAGGAGATGACAACGAGTGGTTTAAACTATTTGATGAAGCTATCGTGTGGGCAAGTCCGTTTCAGCTGCGACACCTCTTCATGACTGTTCTTCTACACTGAGGTTGGCAATGGTCGCGCTCTATTTGAGCAATTCTGGCCAAGTATGTCCGAGGATATATCGTATAGGCTTTCAGCTGCACTTGGTAATCCTAGGTATGATGTGCCACCGGATTATCTCCAAGATCGCCTCATGTGTGAACTATCCTCCATGTTCACAAAAAATGGGTCAGGTCTTGCATCTTTTAATTTGACCTCACGTACAATTCCAGCTGATGACGAATGCTTCAACAGATTAGTTGCTGAGGAATTGAGTAACGATGCTGCCAGGTTGACTGTTGAGGCTGAGACACTATATTGCAAGTTAAATGATGAACGCAGAAGTATACACCATGAAATAGTATCAGCTGTTTATGTGGCCAAAGGTGGTGTCTACTTTGTTTCTGGCTGTGGAGGGTCTAGCAAAACATTTTTATGGAATTCTATCGTTGCTACTCTTAGGTCTCAGCGTCGTGTTGCGCTCGTTGTGGCTTCATCGGGTGCTGCATCTTTGTTGTTACCCGGGGGTCGAACTGGTCATTCGAGATTTAAAATTCCGTTGGATGTCAATGAGCGTTCTCAGTGTGGCATATCTAGAAGTTCTATGCTTGCTGGTTTGTGTCAGCGAGCATCTCTTATTTTATGGGACGAGGCTCCAATGACTGACCGCTTATGTTTTGAAGCTTTGGATAGGACATTGAGAGATGTTTTATCTATCCATGATGAGAATAATGGACTATTGCCATTTGGAGGGAAAGTGATGCTATTGGGTGGCGATTTTAGGCAAATTCTACCAGTTGTGGAGGGCGGCACGAAAGAGGACGTTATTAATGCGGCATTGATCTCTTCTCCGCTTTGGCAACACATTAGGGTCCTTAAGCTTCATACAAACATGCGACTTTTTAATCCAGCGTTGTCTTGCCAGGCACGTGCAGAGCTAGCAGAGTTTTCTGGTTGGATGCAAAGTATTGGTAATGGTTCCATTACGATGCACTGTAAGGGTGAAGAGTGTTCACCGTCTTGGGTTTCCATCCCTGAAGATATGTTACTTTTTCCTACTATAGATAACATGGAAGCTGCTGTTGATGATGTATACGATGGGTTCTATTTAAAATACAATGACGGTGACTATCTGTCCCGCCGAGCTATTGTTTGTACAACAAATTCAGTTGTAGATAAATTAAATGATGTTGTCTTCAAGCGTGTACCTAGGCTTCCTACCGATTATTTAAGTTATGATTCCATATCAAAAACTACAGACTCTGTTGGTGAAGTGGAACTGTTTTACCCTCCCGGGTTATTGAATTCCATCACTATAAATAATTTTTCCCATCATAAGATTTCACTTAAGGTTGGTGTTGTTGGAAATATGCCCTGGAGGAAATAATAAAATGGTTATTATTATATTTCTTTGTTCATGATAATTGTCTATTGTTCATGATATAATTGTGTTATCCAGAAATCGTAATACATGTGTGAATACATAGACCACAACACGTCCCTAGTGAGCCTCTAGTTGACTAGCTCGTTGATCAAAAGATAGTCATGGTTTCCTGACTATGGACATTGGATGTCATTGATAACGGGATCACATCATTAGAAGAATGATGTGATGGACAAGACCCAATCCTAAGCATAGCTCAAAGATCGTGTAGTTCGTTTGCTATAGCTTTTCCGAATGTCAAGTATCATTTCCTTAGACCATGAGATTGTGCAACTCCCGGATACCGTAGGAGTGCTTTGGGTGTGCCAAACGTCACAAGGTAACTGGGTGACTATAAAGGTACACTACAGGTATCTTCGAAAGTGTCTGTTGGGTTGGCACGAATCGAGACTGGGATTTGTCACTCGTATGACGGAGAGGTATCTTTGGGCCCACTCGGTAATGCATCATCATAATGAGCTCAATGTGACCAAGTGGTTGATCACGGGATCATGCATTACGGTACGAGTAAAGTGACTTGCCGGTAACGAGATTGAACGAGGTATTGGGATACCGACGATCGAGTCTCGGGCAAGTAACGTACCGATTGACAAAGGGAATTGTATACGGATTGATTGAATCCTCGACATCGTGGTTCATCCGATGAGATCATCGAGGAGCATGTGGGAGCCAACATGAGTATCCAGATCCCGCTGTTGGTTATTGACCGGAGAGTCGTCTCGGTCATGTCTGCGTGTCTCCCGAACCCGTAGGGTCTACACACTTAAGGTTCGGTGACGCTAGGGTTGTTGAGATATTAGTATACGGTAACCCGAAAGTTGTTCGGAGTCCCGGATGAGATCCCGGACATCACGAGGAGTTCCGGAATGGTCCGGAGGTGAAGATTTATATATAGGAAGTCAAGTTTCGGTCATCGGGAAAGTTCCGGGGTACTCGGTATTGTACCGGGACCACCGGAAGGGTCCCGGGGGTCCACCGGGTGGGGCCACCTATCCCTGAGGGCCCCATGGGCTGAAGTGGGAGGGGAACCAGCCCCTAGTGGGCTGGTGCGCCCCCCTTGGGCCTCCCCCTGCGCCTAGGGTTGGAAACCCTAGGGGTGGGGGCGCCCCACTTGGCTTGGGGGGCAAGCCCACGCCTTGGCCGCCGCCCCCCCTTGGAGATTGGATCTCCTAGGGCCGGCGCCCCCCTAGGGACCCTATATATAGTGGGGGGGAGGGCAGCCGCACCCTAGCCCCTGGCCTCTCCCTCTCCCTCCCGTGACACTCCTCCCTCTCCATGTGCTTGGCGAAGCCCTGCCGAGATCACCGTTGCTTCCACCACCACGCCGTCATGCTGCTGGATCTTCATCAACCTCTCCTTCCCCCTTGCTGGATCAAGTTGGAGGAGACGTCTTCCCAACCATACGTGTGTTGAACGCGGAGGTGCCGTCCGTTCGGCGCTAGATCATCGGTGATTTGGATCACGGCGAGTACCACTCCATCAACCCCGTTCTCTTGAACGCTTCCACGCGCGATCTACAAGGGTATGTAGATGCACTCCTTTCTCTCTCATTGCTAGATGACTCCATAGATTGATCTTCATAGCTGCCAAGAAAGATTATGTCCTAGAAGCACCGCTAGGTAACACACACGTCCCACAGAACCAAGACGTTATGAACGCTTGGCAGACACGTGCTGATGATTACTCCCTCGTTCAGTGCGGCATGCTTTACAGCTTAGAACCGGGGCTCCAAAAGTGTTTTGAGAGACACGGAGCATATGAGATGTTCGAAGAGCTGAAAATGGTTTTTCAAGCTCATGCCCGGGTCGAGAGATATGAAGTCTCCGACAAGTTCTTTAGCCGTAAGATGGAGGAAAATAATTCTGTCAGCAAGCACATACTCAAAATGTCTGGGTTGCATAACCGCTTGACTCAGCTGAGAGTTAATCTCCCGGATGACGCGGTCATTGACAGAATCCTTCAGTCGCTTCCACCGAGCTACAAGAGCTTTGTGATGAACTTCAATATGCAGGGGATGGAAAAGACCATTCCTGAAGTATTTGCAATGCTGAAATCAGCAGAGGTAGAAGTCAAAAGGGAACATCAAGTGTTCATGGTGAATAAAATCACTAAGTTCAAGAAAGGCAAGGGTAAGAAGAACTTCAAGAGGGACGGCAAGGGAGTTGCCGCGCCCGGTAAGCAAGCTGCCGGGAAGAAGCCAAAGAATGGACCCCAAGCCCGAGACTAAGTGTTTTTATTGTAAGGGAAGTGGTCACTGGAAGCGGAACTGCCCCAAATACTTAGCGGACAAGAAGGCCGGCAACACTAAAGGTATATGTGATATACATGTAATTGATGTGTACCTTACCAGTACTCGTAGTAGCTCCTGGGTATTTGATACCGGTGCGGTTGCTCACATTTGTAACTCAAAGCAGGAGCTGCAGAATAAGCGGAGACTGGCGAAGGACGAGGTGACGATGCGCGTCGGGAATGGTTCCAAGGTCGATGTGATCGCCGTCGGCACGCTACCTCTACATTTACCTACGGGATTAGTTTTAAATCTCAATAATTATTATTTAGTACCAGCTTTGAGCATGAACATTGTATCAGGATCTCGTTTAATTCAAGATGGCTACTCATTTAAATCCAAGAATAATGGTTGTTCTATTTATATGAGAGATATGTTTTATGGTCATGCTCCACTGGTGAATGGTTTATTCTTAATGAATCTCGAGCGTAATGTTACACATATTCATAGTGTGAATACCAAAAGATGTAAGGTTGATAATGATAGTTCCACATACTTGTGGCACTGCCACCTTGGTCACATAGGTGTCAAACGCATGAAGAAGCTCCATGCAGATGGACTTTTGGAGTCTCTTGATTACGAATCATTTGACACGTGCGAACCATGCCTAATGGGTAAAATGATCAAGACTCCGTTCTCAGGAACAATGGAGCGAGCAACCAACTTATTGGAAATCATACATACTGATGTGTGCGGTCCAATGAGTGTTGAGGCTCGCGGTGGCTATCGTTATGTTCTCACCCTCACTGACGACTTGAGTAGATATGGGTATGTCTACTTAATGAAACACAAGTCTGAGACCTTTGAAAAGTTCAAGGAATTTCAGAGTGGAGGTTGAGAATCAACGTGACAAGAAAATCAAGTTCTTGTGATCAGATCGTGGGGGAGAATACTTGAGTCACGAATTTGGCACACACTTAAGGAAATGTGGAATAGTTTCACAACTCACGCCGCCTGGAACACCTCAGCGTAATGGTATGTCCGAACGTCGTAATCGCACTCTATTGGATATGGTGCGATCTATGATGTCTCTTACCGATTTATCGCTGTCATCTTAGGGCTATGCTTTAGAGACTGCCACATTCAGTTTAAATAGGGCTCCATCGAAATCCGTTGAGACGACACCGTATGAATTATGGTTTGGGAACAAACCTAAGCTGTCGTTTCTAAAAGTTTGGGGATGCGATGCTTATGTCAAGAACTTCAACCTGAAAAGCTCGAACCCAAATCGGAAAAATGCGTCTTCATAGGATACCCTAAAGAAACTATTGGGTATACCTTCTACCTCAGATCCGAAGGCAAGATCTTTGTTGCCAAGAATGGATCCTTTCTAGAGAAAGAGTTTCTCTCGAAAGAAATAAGTGGGAGGAAAGTAGAACTTGATGAAGTATTACCTCTTGATCCGGAGAGTGGCGTAACTCAGGAAATTTTTCTTGAGGTGTCTGCACCGACTAGAGAGGAAGTTAATGATGATGATCATGAAACTTCAGATCAAGTTGCTACTGAACTTCGTAGGTCCACAAGAACACGTTCCGCACCAGAGTGGTATGGCAACTATGTCTTGGAAATCATGTTGTTAGACAACGGTGAACCTTCGAACTATGAAGAAGCGATGGCGGGCCCAGATTCCGACAAATGGCTGGAAGCCATGAAATCTGAGATAGGATCCATGTATGAAAACGAAGTATGGACTTTGACTGACTTGCCCGTTGATCGGCGAGCCATAGAAAATAAATGGATCTTTAAGAAGAAGACAGACGCGGATGGTGATGGTAACGTAACCATCTATAAAGCTCGGCTTGTCGCTAAGGGTTATCGACAAGTTCAAGGGGTTGACTACGATGAGACTTTCTCACCCGTAGCGAAGCTGAAGTCCGTCCGAATCATGTTAGCAATTGTCGCATTCTATGATTATGAGATATGGCAAATGGACGTCAAAACGGCATTCCTTAACGGCTTTCTTAAGGAAGAATTGTATATGATGCAGCCGGAAGGTTTTGTCGATCCTAAGAATACTAACAAGGTGTGCAAGCTCCAACGCTCAATCTATGGGCTGGTGCAAGCATCTCGGAGTTGGAACATTCGTTTTGATGAGATGATCAAAGCGTTTGGGTTCACGCAGACTTATGGAGAAGCCTGCATTTACAAGAAAGTGAGTGGGAGCTCTGTAGCATTTCTCATATTGTATGTGGATGACATACTGTTGATGGGAAATGATACGGAATTCTTGGAAAGCATAAAGGCCTACTTAAACAAGTGTTTTTCAATGAAGGATCTTGGAGAAGCTGCTTATATATTAGGCATCAAGATCTATAGAGATAGATCGAGACGCCTCATTGGTCGTTCACAGAGTACGTACCTTGACAAGATATTGAAGAAGTTCAAAATGGATCAGTCAAAGAAGGGGTTCTTGCCTGTATTGCAAGGTACGAGATTGAGCACGGCTCAATGCCCAACCACGGCAGAAGATAGAGAAAAGATGAGTGTCGTCCCCTATGCCTCGTCCATAGGGTCTATCATGTATGCTATGCTGTGTACCAGAACTGATGTAAACCTTGCCGTAAGTTTGGTAGGAAGGTACCAAAGTAAACCCGGCATGGAACACTGGACAGCTGTCAAGAATATCCTGAAGTACCTAAAGAGGACTAAGGATATGTTTCTCATTTATGGAGGTGACGAAGAGCTCGTCGTAAAGGGTTACGTCGATGCTAGCTTCGACACAGATCTGGATGACTCTAAGTCACAAACCGGATACATGTATATTTTGAATGGTGGGGCAGTAAGTTGATGCAGTTGCAAGCAAAGCATTGTGGCGGGATCTACATGTGAAGCGGAGTACATGGCAGCCTCGGAGGCAGCACAAGAGGCAATCTGGATGAAGGAGTTCATTACCGACCTAGGAGTCATACCCAATGCGTCGGGCCCGATGACTCTCTTCTGTGACAACACTGGAGCTATTGCCCTTGCCAAGGAGCCCAGGTTTCACAAGAATACTAGGCATATCATGCGTCGCTTCAACTCCATTCGTGAAAGTGTTCAAAATGGAGACATATATATTTGTAAAGTACATACGGACCTGAATGTGGCAGATCCATTGACTAAACCTCTCCCTAGAGCAAAACATGATCAACACCAGAACTGCATGGGTGTTCGATTCATCACAATGTAACTAGACTATTGACTCTAGTGCAAGTGGGAGACTGTTGGAAATATGCCCTAGAGGCAATAATAAAATGGTTATTATTATATTTCTTTGTTCATGATAATTGTCTATTGTTCATGCTATAATTGTGTTATCCGGAAATCGTAATACATGTGTGAACACATAGACCACAATACGTCCCTAGTGAGCCTCTAGTTGACTAGCTCGTTGATCAAAAGATAGTCATGGTTTCCTGACTATGGACATTGGATGTCATTGATAACGGGATCACATCATTAGGAGAATGATGTGATGGACAAGACCCAATCCTAAGCATAGCTCAAAAATCGTGTAGTTCGTTTGCTATAGCTTTTCCGAATGTCAAGTATCATTTCCTTAGACCATGAGATTGTGCAACTCCCGGATACCGTAGGAGTGCTTTGGGTGTGCCAAACGTCACAACGTATCTAGGTGACTATAAAGGTACACTACAGGTATCTCCGAAAGTGTCTGTTGGGTTGGCACGAATCGAGACTGGGATTTGTCACTCCGTATGACGGAGAGGTATCTCTGGGCCCACTCGGTAATGCATCATCATAATGAGCTCAATGTGACCAAGTGGTTGATCACGGGATCATGCATTACGGTATGAGTAAAGTGACTTGCCGGTAACGAGATTGAACGAGGTATTGGGATATCGACGATCGAGTCTCGGGCAAGTAACGTACCGATTGACAAAGGGAATTGTATACGGATTGATTGAATCCTCGACATCGTGGTTCATCCGATGAGATCATCGAGGAGCATGTGGGAGCCAACATGGGTATCCAGATCCCGCTGTTGGTTATTGACCGGAGAGTCGTCTCGGTCATGTCTGCGTGTCTCCCGAACCCGTAGGGTCTACACACGTAAGGTTCGGTGACACTAGGGTTGTTGAGATATTAGTATACGGTAACCCGAAAGTTGTTCGGAGTCCCGGATGGGATCCTGGACGTCACGAGGAGTTCCGGAATGGTCTGGAGGTGAAGATTTATCTATAGGAAGTCAAGTTTCGGCCATCGGGAAAGTTTCGGGGGTACTCGGTATTGTACCGGGACCACCGGAAGGGTCCCGAGGGTCCACCGGGTAGGGCCACCTATCCCGGAGGGCCCCGTGGGCTGAAGTGGGAGGGGAACCAGCCCCTAGTGGGCTGGTGCGCCCCCCTTGGGCCTCCCCCTGCGCCTAGGGTTGGAAACCCTAGGGGTGGGGGGCGCCCCACTTGGCTTGGGGGGCAAGCCCACCCCTTGGCCGCCGCCCCCCCTTGGAGATTGGATCTCCTAGGTCCGGCGCCCCCCCCCCCTAGGGACCCTATATATACTGGGGGGAGGGAGGGCGGCCGCACCCTAGCCCCTGGCCTCTCCCTCTCCCTCCCGTGACACTCCTCCCTCTCCATGTGCTTGGCGAAGCCCTGCCGAGATCACCGTTGCTTCCACCACCACGCCGTCGTGCTACTGGATCTTCATCAACCTCTCCTCCCCCCTTGCTGGATCAAGTTGGAGGAGACGTCTTCCCAACCGTACGTGTGTTGAACGCGGAGGTGCCGTCCGTTCGGCGCTAGGTCATCGGTGATTTGGATCACGATGAGTACCACTCCATCAACCCCGTTCTCTTGAACGCTTCCGCGCGCGATCTACAAGGGTATGTAGATGCACTCCTTTCTCCCTCGTTGCTAGATGACTCCATAGATTGATCTTGGTGATGACGTAGAAAATTTTAAAATTCTGCTACGTTCCCCAACAGGTGTTCCTGTTATGCCGCTCAGAAATATTAATCAATCATTTGGTTTATGCAATGGAACACGTTTGATTATTACCCGATTGGGTGACAGGGTTTTAGAGGGAGAAATCATCACTGGTTCTAATAAAGGGCAGCGCGTGTGCGTTCCATGTATAGTTCTGAATTCAGCGGGGTCTAAGTGGCCATTCACACTACGACGGTGTGAATTTCCAATAAGGATGTGTTATGCAATGACAATCAATAAGAGCCAGGGACAAACATTATCTAAGATGTGCATGTATTTACGAGAGCCTGTATTTTCGCACGGGCAACTGTATGTTGCAGTATCACGCGTTATTTCGCGTAGTGGTCTCAAGTTCCTGATTGAGGATGATCATGGATGTCCAGCTTCCGAGACAAGAAATGTAGTCTACAAAAAAGTTATCTTACGACTATAGATGATGGGTGGTGCGTTATATAGTACGCAATCTAATGATTTTAGTGAGCCAGCCTGTAAAATGCATGCATGTAGTGACCGATCCAGAATACAAAGGTGTGCGCCACATACAGCAAGAATAAATGAGCCTCATCAGAGATGTACAAACATGCATTCCCCAGTTTATCCACATGCAGCATGCATGATGGCAATACACATGTCTCTTTCCAGGTTATCTTCCTTCATCCATATTTTTAGGCATATAGGGTTCTCCTATCTTAAATTAGTAACACTTATTGTAAACAGTAAACACAATCCGTATGGAGACACGGTATTGATGGGCGCGGCGTGCCGCTGTGTGGGCTTTGCTAGTAGGGAACAAAGCCTAGACCCTATACTTCACCGTGCACTAATTCGAGGAGCAAGTTTTTCCGACAAACAAGTGTCCCTCTAAAGCAGTAATTAACAGTGCCAGAGTGTCCAACTCTACATGACCGTGTTACGTCCACTCTTCTGGGTTATTTCTTCTCTGAAGCCTCCGTGGGAATTTTATGGAAGTTCAGAAAAGCCAACAGTTTCTTCCGTTAACATGACAGTTGGATTGTACTACAAGAGAGTTAAGACCAAAGAATTGAATTTGTGGATCGAAACAAAATTCGGCATGAAGTAGCATGCCGTACTCGTGAAAATAAGTAGCATGCGGTACTCGCATTCTTTCCATGACAAGAAAATTTTCAGTTCTCACTTATCACCAGCCATGGATCAACTTTTCAATCAGTGAGTTAGTCAATCAGTCGGCTCATAAGTTTATGGCCCTTCTAGACTTCTAGTAAAATCACATCTACGTTATTTCTATGTGCGCCGCGGCACAGGAAAAGGCGGTCAATTGAACCAGTGGCCCCACCATGCGAGGACAGATAAGAGAGCACGGTTCTGCTGGAAGAGGAAAGAAGGTGCCCTTCTCCTCGTGGACCTTCAAGTCACCACAGTTGAGTCTTGTGACCCAATAGTTGCACGAGTAGACGAGAACGCAGACATTTCTGTGATCCTAGTGGCTAGTGATCATTTCTAATCTACGCAAGGCCATAATGTCAACTATGCAGCTTGACAAAAGACCACAAGTTCGACTTTAATTTCAGATACCTCATAATCCCTAGCAACTCATCGGACGAATGTCTGTGCTATGTGAATATTGTAATTGAGCAGTCCATCTTTTTGTTTGCTAGAGGAGATCATGGTTTACAATGTCCACGGTGACCTATATAGATGAACATGCGCAGTTAGTTCCTCCAATGCATTTGGCTGATGGCTCACATCATTTTTATACATGCGTCTATGGTGGACACGTGATGTTCACATGAGTGTGGTTCATTCACTGCCGTGCATTTAGGTAGCTAGCTTCAAGCCAATATTTCCATGCTCTTGGTCACGTGTACTTTTCACTTGAGTAAAAAAGAGGACTTATCACCATTGAACGATTAGTACTCTGGACACATGGTGGTGAATAGTATCTGGCTAGTTAACTTCTTCTTGTAAAGAGAGCTTTTGTTGTCTCAAAAAATCATATCATGATGACACAACTAACTAAAAATAGTTTTTCATGTTCACATTTGAATAATAAGATGCACAAAACCCACAAAAGGCAAAATTAAAATATAATAGATGTCAAAATGTGATATTAGCCTATTACCAACGGCGAAGGTGAAAGCAATGTCTAATGAGGCTCATTAGCTTTACGAAGCGAAGGAGAAATTTGTTTTACAATGTCCCTAGTCAACCGAGAAGGCACGTGAAGTTCCTATATTTTATTGAATTCACGGTTATGTGCGCGTCGCGCGAGAATCTGATGAACTTTTGTGAGTGTCTATCAAAATGGTTTGCAATGCATGTACGAATAGATAACTATTATGCTTTGTGAGTGAATACACTAGTTAGTAAAACCACAAAGAAAATCAAGAAGCTCATCTATGTTGTATGATCATAGAGATTACAATTAAATTAATTTAGTAAAAAAAGTCCAGACCATCAAAGTGTAAAGAGTTTTTGCATGTTTGTCGAATACCCCAATCGAGTGGCACAGAAGAATAGTCTTAGAGGATCGTTTGCATTCTTCTTTTAGCATTGCTAGATAGTACTTAACACTAGCAATGTTTATCCCAGATGATGCATTTGGGTAGGTAGTTCAATGGTTGATTTTCATACATTTGTGGCAATCTCAAGGGTTTATTGAGGGTATGACAGGTCAACATGAGTTTACCAATCATATAATTTCTGTCAACATACATTGTTTTGGTGGAAAGAATCATGTATTTACAGGCAAAGTGTATAATACAATTTTTCTAATGATCATCTTTCGTCTTTTAAAATTTACCATGTGACCACTATCACAATTCCATATGAGTTACAAGCCACTCACATAGGAATTTGTGAGAGGATGAGAGAAGACTACTATCCCAAACCATATGAAAAGAAAAATGAATAACAAAACTAAAATCGGGACCCTACAGATTCCTGAGCAAATCGAGCCAAGTGTTTTTATGCAAATCAACACCATTGCCAAGAGGAAAGCCGGAGGAAGGTGTCGGAAACCATGGTTAGAGAGATCCAGTACCATCTTCAAGCTTGCATATCGAAGACAAAGCATCTACCAAATGGTTGAGCATTGATACAAGGAACTTCCATATAGAACATTTCTTGATATTAAAATCCTACAAAGTTCTTATGAAAACCCTTCAAAGCAATTGTTAAGCTTTTGATTTTGATAATTAAGTATGTGTTTCCCAATGATTGTCCTTTCTATTTAATAAATATATTTTACAACAATACAATAATCAAACAATAAATCATATATATTTTTTGTTTCAGTTTTTACATTATTAATTCAAATATTCATGTTTCGTAGAACAAAATCTCATTGAAATATAACATTTGGGGTGTCATCTAGTTAACAATATGCACCAGCCACATGCATGCATGCATCCACACTGTTCATAATTACCCCCCAAAAGTCACATATAAAAAGTAAGATGAGTTTTGGAAGTTGTGTGTGTTATTTATGAAGAGTACAAACATTTTATTTGGTTATTTTATATAGTGTTTGTCCTAGATGATGCATTCGGCCGGGTAGGTAGTTCAATGGTTGCTTGTCATATAATTTTGCCATCTCAAGGGTTCATGTAGGGTATGATGAGTCAATGTAATTTTAATGATCATATATATTCTCTCAACTTAATTTTTGAGCAAAATCTGAGATGACAAACCACACAATGTTGGTGTCCGCATTATTGTATGTCCATGATGCAAAATCTGAGCACCCTTCTAAACTTGTTGGTGGTGGGGGGGGGGGGGGGGGGGGGGGGGTCTTGAGGATCTTTGCAGCTAGGTCTGCTGGAAACATTTCACTAACATTTACCATCAGTGGAGAACACACGGTTGACAATCTTATCCTCCTCCACCATGAAATTTGTACATGCCATGCTAGGAAATGAGTTTGGAATCCAGTTATCTTTAACCAAAGGTACCTGCTGCGCATCTCCTACTTGCACAATAAGCCCATATGAATGAGTTTCTTATGGAACAATATGTCGCGCTATATGCAGGAAGCCGATCTTGGGCATCATTATCTCCAGAAATCTCCATGTGGGAAATATCTTCCTTTCAAGACCTTGAAGCATAAGGAATTGGGGTTCACTAAAGGCCTCCAGCATTGCCTTGCAAGCATGGCTTGGTGAAAAAGCACCAAGTCCCCGACTCCCATTTCTCCGAGATATTTGGGAGTGGATAACCAATCCCAAGACCTCCAATGAAAATTTTCCTCCCATCTTCCACTACCCACCGGGAATTGGAGATAGGTCTACACACGTTCTCACATATTTTGGCTGGACGTTAGAAGCATCTCATAACATATCTTGGGATGGCTTGATCCACTGACTTCATAAGTACTTCTTTACATTCTCTAGATAACGGCCTGTCATTCAACCACTTTAATTCTTCCATAGCCTCCAAGAGAGGATAGTGAAACTTCTCATTGGAGAACGCCCCACCCATGAAGGCTTGGCTTGTAGAGACTCTCTTGGACTCTCAGCTTGTTCCTTATTTGCTCTTTCACCCAATTGTCACAATGTGGTCCAAAGAAGACAAATGACTTATGCAAGTTGATCTTATGGACCGAGCCTTTATTAGTCACGATTGCAGTTTTATGAGTGTGCGCTTCTATTGTCGCCTTTCACAAAAAAGATGTTGTCGTCGAAAAATAAAAATAGGAAGGCTTGTTTTCTATTTTGGGATTCCTCTGATGTTCCCTATTGATTCTAAAGCCGCACCAGCGAAGTTTCATAGGTTTGCTTTTCCCTATATGTATTCAACTTTTATAAATAAAGAAAAGTCTAAACGGCCAACAAACTGGCCAACTTATATTTTGGATGTTTGAGGCAGTCCAATACGACATTTTCTATTCAACGCCATGTCTCCCGAATCACATAGGGGAACGCTACATGGGCAAGTCGATGCTCGCCTTTAACGAGACGAAAGCTGAGGTCGCCTGCAGGGAGCTAGTAGCGGGCTGCCCAGTAGCCATGACCTTTCGTCACACTGGCATCACACATGTGTTTTCTAAATTTTGTTTATATTTTGAGAAAGATGAAATATCTATATTATGAAAAATAATTTAAATACTTTTTTTAAAGTGGTCATCAAACATTTTTAAAATATTTGTGCAGTGTAAAAATAGTCACTCAACTATTAGAAAATATGTTCACCATTAGAAAATATATGAGTCACTTCAAAAATGTTCACCTGTTTCAAACAAATGTGCGTGAAACTTATGAAAAATGTTATACAATGTGGAAAAAATCTTCGTGTAATTCAGAAATATCCATTTGTGCCATTAAAAAATGGATGTAACATTTAAAAAATGTTCTTGCATTTCAAAAGTATGTTTGTGACACTCAAAAAAATGTCAAAGTGTATTTATAAAATGTTCAACATGTATTCAATATTTTTTCAAAATATGTTTTGAAATAATTGTTAACCATCCATTTGAAAAATGTTAAATGTATATAAAAATTTCAAATTCGTGTGGAAAAAAGTATACATCAAAATATATATTTTAAAAAAGTGAATCATGTACTTTAAAAATGTTTTACATGCATACGAAATGTTCTTGATGTATAAATAAAATGTAGAATGTGTATCACAATTAGAGATGTGTTGAAAAAAAAGTAAACCAGGAAACTGAGGACAGAAAAAAACCAGCGAAAAAATAAAACTAAATGAAAGTGGAAAATGGAAAACCCAAAATTTATGCAAAACAGTGAAAAACCGAAATAAAAAGTCCACCGAAAAATAAACTACTGCGTAGTTACAGTATTTGGAAAAATCCTATTTGACGCTAAGTCCGTCAAACTGTTGAGGGTTCGCACAACCCAGGGAGCTCCTAACGGGCGCTTGATGCGCTGGTTGAGGATCCGGGCGCCCACTGCAGCATATTAGTGGGCCGGCCATGAACACGCAGCGCACTGTCAAAAATATATTTAGGGCGCAAAAAATTCAACCCAAAACTCGCTCTTGGGAGGATTCGACCCGAGCCAACTAGCTGCAGTGCATGCTAGCTAACCACTAGACCAACTACGCCCAAGTGAAAGAATGTAACGCGAAACTTTTAAGAACTGAACCATTTCCGCGCTATATAGAAAAATGTGATTCCTTTTGATTTTATTTTTTAAATTGAATGTCCACAGAAATAGAAAAAAGTTCATGCAATCAAAAAGTTCATAAAAGTGAAAAAGAGTTCATCGATTTTCAAAAAGGTTCACAAATTTGAAAATAGTTCATAGATTTTGAAAAAAAAAAGTTCACTGACTTTGTAAAAAGTTCATCGATTTTTTAAAAAAGTTCAAAATTTAAAAAAAAGTTCACAGATTTTGGAAAAAAGTTCATTGAATTTGAAAAAAGTTCATCGGTTTTAAAAAGGGAAAACTTTGTTTTTGCCACTCTAGTTTTTGCCCACTTTGCTTATGCCACTCTAGAATTTGACTACTTTTTCCACTCTTAATTTTTGACAATATATCTCTTTTACCATTCAGTGGCAAAAGCAAAAAATTTAGAGTGGCAATTGTGATACATTGTCAAAAGCTAAGAGTGGTAAAAGTGAAATGAAAAATTATCGTTTTTGCCACTCTAGAAGTTTTCCCTTTTAAAAAAAGTTCATCAAAGTCCTAAAATTCATCGAATTTGAAAAATAGTTCATCGATTTTCAAAAAGGTTCACAAATTTGAAAGTAGTTCATAGATTTTGAAAAAAAAAGTTCACTAACTTTGTAAAAAGTTCATCGATTTTTTAAAAAAAAGTTCACAATCTAAAAAAAAGTTCGCTGATTTTGGAAAAAAGTTCATTGAATTTTAAAAAAGTTCATCGGTTTGAAAAAAGTCCATCAAAGTTGTAAAAAGTTCATCGAATTTGAAAAATAGTTCATCAAATTGGAAAAAGTTCATTAAACTTTTAAAAAGTTCATCGAATTCAAAAAACGTTCACGAATTTGAGAAGGAAATTCTTGTATTTAAAAAAAAGTTTGGCAAAAAAACCATTCCAAAAAGAAAGAAAGAAAAAAACCAAACAAAAGCATTCCAGAAAACAAAACAGATTATAAGAAGAGAAACGCTAAAAGTACACACGTGAAGTCCGTTGGCTGGTTGGTTGTGTCATAGAACGTCGAGCCAGTAGATCGCGTGTTCGATACCCCGTATTTGCTGTGTTTTTTGCGTCTTTAAACAGGAAAAAGAAAGTAACGTGGGCCGGCCCAGTGCGGAGAAAGGGGGTGTCCGCCCCGTACGGTTAAGGCTATAACGGGCGCTACGGGCGCCGTTTAGGAAATGCCTACAAGAGATCCCCCCGAGCGCGAGAATTGGGCCGGCCCACTATACCATAGCGAGGCAGCCGGTTTTGGGAACGTTCCAGAAGCTTCGCTGAACCGATTTTTGTTTTTAAACCGGTTTAGTAGTTTTGTTTTGTGATTTTTTTATTTTTCTTTTTTTAGTTTTTATGTTTCATTTCTTTTTTTTCAGTTTCATTCTCTCTGTTCCTTTAATCATTTTTTCGTTATTTGTTCCTTTTCAGGTACATATTTTTCTTGTTTGCCTTTTCTTAGTCGCAAATTTCAAAAATGTTTAACATATTTCGAATTTTTTTGTTTTTTACATTTTTCGAAAATAAAAATTCTATTGGTTTTTTAAACAATTGTTCATGTTTTTCAGAAATTTTAAATTTTGAAATTTGTTCATGTTTTTCCCAAAATTTTGAAGTTTCAAAATTTTGTTCATGTTTTCCAAATAATTTTTGTGATTTCAAATTTTTTCCCGTTTTAAAAAATGTTCAGAGTTCCGGATAAAATCATGTTTAGAAACAATGTTCGTAAATTTTTTGTTCTCATTTTTCAAAATTTGTTCGCATGTTCAAAAAATGTTCATAATTCCAAAATTTGTTCACGTTGACCAAATTTGTTCGCAGCTTCCAAAGTAATCAGAACTTCAAAAAATTTCACATTTTCAAAAAAGGTCAAAGTATTAAAAAAAATCATGTTTCTCGAAATTTGTTTGTATTTTTCTTGAAATTTCAGAGTTCAAATTTATTTCATGATTTAAAATTTTGTTCGATTTTTTAAAATTTAAAAATGTGTTCGAAAATGTTGAGAATTTTTTTTAAAACATGAACAATCCTCACTTATGGCTCCACACATGGCGTGGGGAATAGGTGGGGCCCTCGTTCATGATTTTTTTTTTAGCATCAGTACAGACACAAGCGCTCATATACACGCGCATACACTCACCCTATGAACGCACACACGCACACCCTACCCCTATGAGCACCTTCGAGAGACTGAGCCGGCATATCATCTTGAGATTTACGAAGTCACCGTAGACGCCTCGTCGTCGACGTGAACGTCTCCTCCCACTGAAAGCGCATCGCCGGAAATCCTGAAATAAATACAGAAATAATGCGAGCACCAGGATTTGAACCCTGATGGGTTGGGGATAGCACTATCCAACTAACCAACTCAATCACAGGTTGATTCGCCTCGTTCATGATTTTTGACATGTTAAACTTACTGGAGAGGAAGGGCGCAGCGCCTTCCGGCCAACTCCGAACGAGCTGCGAGTACAGGGACCCCCGTCACCGACTGCTCAATCCATCCGAGTCGTCACCCCACTCCACCATGGTTTCCACGCCGGTGAACGTCACCCGCCGCTGTCCCCCTCCCTCTATTTAAATCTGCCGAATGGCCTCACTAATCAGCCAGTCAGGGCTCTCCCGAATCGGTATTTAAGTGAAGATGTACTTCTAAAGTACGCCTTCGACGCGGCACCTATGGAATTTCTAGAAAATCATTTTAATTCATTTTTAATTACCAAGTTGACCCAACTTTGACAACATGTATCTTTAACTTTGACAACATGTCCAATTGAGCTGAAACTTTTTGCACTATTTTTATTGTAAGCTCTTTTTTCTGCTTAAAAATGCTTGGATTCTTGTGACCAGTTTAGAATTTATGGAGAAATAAATTTCTTTATACATTTATTTATTAAAAACATTTCCAGAGACATATAGCTAGGTGGTGAAGATCAAAATTCCTATACCTACTTGGAGTAAGGAAAGCCACACCATCCATTTGCATGATGGCGATGCAGTGCCATGGTTTTAAAATAATATTTTGGCTTAAATTTGAATAATTCAAAAATGGTTTATTCATGCCTATTATGTGGTAACATTTTAGTTTGCTACTTCCATGTTGAATTTGGTGTCTAATATGATCAGTAGGTGCATATTTAAAATAATCCTGGGACAATATAGAATACTTGTTAATTCACATAGGTTGAAAGTAGAAATAACATGGTTATCATATTCTTTGGAATGGTAAGTTGGATAGTACTATGACTATGATCATGTTTATAAAATTAATAGGGAAGGAATTGTTTTAACTAAACTAAACTTGATGACATAATTCCTTCATATGTTTATCAAGAGATAATGTCGTTCAACCGAACTTATCAGTGCAACCACATTTGCCTTTATGGAAAGGTCCTAACTTGGTCTATTGTTTTGCATGTTATCCATATCACCAGAGGGAAGGTCATGTGTGCGTGCTATCCTTATCAGGTAGGCGGCGATAATATTGTGAGCCCACTTTAGTTTATATGGATCCAGATCCCCAGTTGGGATCACTGAGCCACAAGGTGACATAGGAGCCACCCAGAACATGACACAAGGGTATGTCGTGATACGGTAAGAGTGTCATAAGGTAGACAAGTTTTCTTTGACGTATGTCTGTAGTGTGGATAAAGTGTTCAACCACTTCATAGTGTTTGAAACTATTCGAATAGTAGTGTTCGTGGTATTGGACACAGTTTGTACTAGGTCACACTATCTGATCGCCACTGATACTGATGGAAGGACTCATCTTTATAATTTAGTAAGTAACAGTTTGGCAGAAAGTCGATGATGATTGTGGCATGATCGTGAGGTCATCACGAGATTAAATTGATTGATCAGATGGTCAAAAATAAGATGGTCCGTGTGACCTTAAAACGATGGGTTATTACTACAAAAAGTTTAACAATATCATGTTTATTATTTACTTTCACCCATTTAATAATTGCTCATAATATAACCTATTATTGCCATGTAATTGTTTTGTCTTGATGCTTTTGGTTGTTGTAAGCTTGCAGTACATTCAAGGTACTCCCCTTGCGTGTCATGCCAGATGTAGGTGATGCCGTGAATGTGTATCTCAAGGATCCCGAGCCCGTGGACTAGGATGTTTCCCAAAAGTGTCCCTTTGGAGTGGAGTCCATCATTGTGCGCTATTCCGCTGCTAGTAATAGAGGCTCGAGCATGTTCACCATCTTGCCTCACTAGGAGTTGTAATACCTGAACCCATATACCCTTAATTAGTATTTGCAATAAATAGTTGTTATTTCTGTGCCAAGTTAGAGCTAATTGTACAGAAGTACCACAATTGGGGTATTGAAAGCAGATTGGTACCAAATTTGGTAATTTTTCGGGCAAGGCGTTGCAGCACTGACTAAATGACGTATAAACACGTATTGACGGGGAAACTGACAGCGGGCTTCAGAGGCTGACGTGGCATCTTCTTTCACAGAAAAATCCCTCGGTTTATATTTAATCACACAAATGGCCTCGTTTGTGGAAAAAAACTCAAAACCAGCAAAAATAAACTACGCGTGCGCGCAACGATTCGAACATGCGACGCAGTACCCGAGGGAAAGGCACGTGACCACTACGCTACGAAACTCTATTCGGTACAGTTGATGATTAAATGTACTCCCTCCGTCCCAAAATTCTTGTCTTAGATTTGTCTAAATACGGATGTATCAAGTCACGTTTTAGGTACAGTTGTTGATTAAATGTACTCCATCCGTCCCAAAATTATTGTCTTACATTTGTCTAGATACAGCTGTACCTAATACTAAAACGTGACTTGATATATCCGTATTTAGACAAATCTAAGACAAGAATTTTAGGACGGGGGGAGTAGTAGTCATGAACCAAGCTTTGGATGCGTTTATGGTCTTCACAAATTGTGCCATCAATCTTTCGTAAAAAAAATGATTCTATTTACTCTTCTCCTTTTTGAGGCTCTTACTTGCAAAAATAATTATTTATGTCCTCTTGCTTGAGCTAGTGTATTCTTGACTGTGTTTGGGTCATTATTTCTTCTCTTTCAAGCATTTCACGTAGCTTATTTTAAATATTTATTTTCCTATTGAGAAATGTCTGACCCATTATTACCTCCGGATTGGAGTCAATCTTTTCTCCAGCTTCTTAATCTCCTTTTTTATAGACCCGGAAGAGTTCCTACTCCAGGTTTGCAAAAAGTTATACATTCTGTTCATCGTATTCCATGTATTTCTAAGAGATGGCGAGACTTCTTTAAGGGTCGCCCACTTGTCCAACACCATCTCCAAGTAATGTGGAGCCCTCATCCATGTTGCCTCAAATTTCAAGCTGCTCTGAACCGGAACACTCGTGAAATTGCATCTCAATTGAGATACATTATAACTAAGAACTTTTCCCGCCCTCTGAGGCTATTAGTGTTCCGATCTGTTGGATTGTCACTTTTAGTCACTTTTGGTCGTCCGATTACATTATAATGCCACATCAATGTTTCGTTCCAATCCAAATGAGAGCTAGACTGATCAGGCCGCTCCTTTGGTGGTTGTTTTGGGCGTCTGTGATTCAATTGGGCCTACTGGGCCTGTACCAGGCTCCCGTGTGACCAAAGCTGGTAAAACCTAGAAACACTCGACGCTCACGAGCCACTCACAACCTCTGCTTTTTCATTGTCTCTTACCTCGCCCGGCGGCTGATACGTATCCGACGTATCTATAATTTATGCACTATTCATGCCATGTTTACAATAATTTTATATGGTTTTAGTATGATTTGTATGGAACTAATCCGGACTAGCGCTGTTTTCAGCAGAACTACTGTGGTGTTGTTTTTTTGCAGAAATGAAAGTTCTCCAAATGAGCTGGAACTTTTTGATGATTTTTTTGGAACAAAAGAGACCCCGAACCTTCGTGGAACGACCAGAAGGTGAAGGAGTAGGGCACAAGACACCGGGGCGCGTTAGGGGGCCCAGGCGCGCCCCGGTGGGTTGTGCTCACCTCGCAACCAGAAGGTGAAGGAGTAGGGCACAAGACACCGGGCGCGTCAGGGGGCCCAGGCGCGCCCCGGTGGGTTGTGCTCACCTCGAGGCCCATCTTCGCGTGAAACCGACGTCAAAAAATCCTATAAATAGAGAAACCATCAAAAATAACCCTAGATCGAAAGTTCCGCCGCTGCAAGCCTCTATAGCCACGAAAAATCAATCGGGAGCCCGTTTTGGCACCCCGCCGGAGGTGAAGATCATCACCGAAGGCGATCTTCATCATCCCTATGGTCTCCATGATGAGGAGGGAGTAGTCCACCCTCGGGGTTGAGGGTTTGTACCAGTGGCGATGTGTTTAATCTCTCTCCCTCTCGTGTTTTTGATGGCACGGTCTTGATGTATCGGGGGCTTTGTTAATATAGTTGGATCATATGGTGTTTTCCCCTCTCTATCTTGTTGTGATGAATTGAGTTTTCCCATTGAGATTTCGTTTGATCGGATTGAATACTTTTATGGATTTGAGAGCACTTGATATATGTCTTGCATATGAATACCCGTGGTGATAATGGGGTATTATTTTGATTCACTTGATATATGTTTTGACACTCAACTCACGGATTCCCGAGGTGACATTGGGGTAATCTATGCATAGGGGTTGATGCACGTTCTCGTCTTTGTTTATCCAGTAGAAATCTTGGGGAACTCTTTGAGGTTCTTTGTGTTGGATCGAGTATTATAAATCTGAATTTTCTTTGGTGTTATTTTAGTACGAACTCTTGATAGATCAATCGGAAAGAATAGCTACAAACAATTTATTCTTATGTTCTCCGCTAGATAAGAACTTTGGGGTGATTCTTCATTGCACGTTGAGGGGTCGTTATGTGATCCAATTATATTAGCATTGTTGAGAGGTTGCACTAATGAAAGTACGTACCCTAGGCCTCATTTTCAAGCATTGCAATACCATTTGTGCTTACTTTTGTTACTTGCTACCTTGCTATTTTTTATTGTTACTATTACAAAAACTAATATCTACTATCATTACTACACTTTTATTACCATCTCTTCGCCGAACTAGTGCACCTATACAAATTACCATTTTATTTGGTGTGTTGGGGACACAAGAGACTCTTTGTTATTTGGTTGTAGGGTTGTTTGAGAGAGACTATCTTCATCCTACGCCTCCCACGGATTGATAAAGCTTAGGTCATCCACTTGAGGGAAAATTGCTACTATCCTACAAAACTCTGCGCTTGGAGGCCCAACACGTATCTACAAGAATAAAGTTGTAATCCCGGACTTGGAGACATGAATTGGATACAAGATATGAACTAGGGTTTTGAGAGGAGATGGTGCTGGTCAAGATGTTGATGGAGATTGCCCTCTCCCGATGAGAGGAGTGTTGGTGATGACGATGGCGATGATTTCCCCCTCCCGGAGGAAAGTTTTCCCAGCAGAACAGCTCCACCAGAGCCCTAGATTGGTTCCGCCAAGGTTCCGCCTCGTGGCGGCGGAGTTTCGTCCGAAAAGATGGCTTATGATTTTTTCCTCATCGAAAGACTTCATATAGCAGAAGATGGTCATCGGAGGGCCACCAGGGGGCCCACGAGGTAGGGGGGCGCCCCCCACCCTTGTGGGCAGGGTGTGGCCCCCTGGTGAACTTCTTGCGCTCGGTATTTTTTATATTTTTTGAAAACGTCTTCCGTGAAGTTTCAGGACTTTTGGAGCTGTGCAGAATAGGTCTCTAATATTTGCTCTTTTTCCAGCCCAGAATCCCAGCTGCCTGCATTCTCCCTCTTTATGTAAACTGACGGTGTCCTAAACTAGGGGGTACTCACCACGTCGTCTCCCGATCTATTAGATTGGGCCGAGGACCCCCGTGGCTGTATACTCATGGGCCAGTTCGGACGGCTACCGCATACAAGGAAGATTCCACAAGACTTGGCGATCAAGACAAGGACTTCTCCCCACCGGCGTATTCGGCTAGGACTCTTGTTATCCTAGGCCTCCGGTGCATTATATAAACCGAGGCCAGACTAGTCGATAGATATACAATATATACAACAATCATACCACAGGCTAGCTTCTAGGGTTTAGCCTCCTTGATCTCGTGGTAGATCTACTCTTGTACTACCCATATCATCAATATTAATCAAGCAGGAGTAGGGTATTACCTCCATCAAGAGGGCCCGAACCTGGGTAAAACAAAGTGTTCCCTGCCTCCTGTTACCATCCGGCCTTGACGCACAGTTCGGGACCCCCTACCCGAGATCCGCCGATTTTGACACCGACATTGGTGCTTTCATTGAGAGTTCTGCTGTGTGATCGACAAAAGGATCGATGGCTCGCCTGCAGATCAACTACGACTTTGGCATCCTCGTCACCAGCTCGACTGGTCACCTTGGTTCGACCAAAAATTGCGCCCCATGTTCGTATCACCATGTCCGGACGAGGGCCTTCATCAAACATCAACTCTGATCTCTATTAAGATCACGGAGGAATCATCTATGGAGCTCGGGGGCTCAACGTCAACATTGCCCTCAAGCGACCGTGTTGTTTTTCTGGATAGCAAACTCGTATCTGCCACCACCACCTCCTCAAGTATCACTTTGACGATCGCTTTGGTGGAATTGTGCGGAATTGAGTCTACAACAACCCTGGAAAATTTCGTCGAGTTCCGATGGAGGAATCTCTGGCAATCCACGATATACCGGAGCCCTGTCAAATCTGGACGGGAATTTGGATGAGTTTAGGGCGTGGTTCCCAGCTTCTAGCTCGGACGTTGTTTGGAAGATCCAACCGTTGATCGGCTGCGGAATTCCTATATCTACCACCTCTCAAAATTTTGGCTCGATCCGACCGTCCAAACTCCGGGAACCTTCCGATTAGTGCATCACTTTTCGGATCTGTTTTCTGCACGAAAACGAATCCGACCCGAGTTCATCTTTTTTATGAACAGGATTTCGGACGTCCCTTTTGAAGGAAGTTTTGTATGGGGTATTGTGTTTTGTTCTCGAACACATCCCACTAACCGTAAGATCTTTTGAACATGATCTTCAACATCATGCTGGTGTCAAACCAGTCCGGCAATATTACTCCACGGCTGCCGACCTGCGCTAGACACGGCGTCACTTTGTTGAGCCGAGCTCAACTTCTTCGGATCATCATCTCGGCAAGCCGAACAAGAGCCCGACATCGCGAAGGATAAATCATCACCAACATTGCCGCCCCACGGATTACACGGAGCGGGCATACCGGCATCGCCGCACGGTCGCTTCATCAAGCCGGCATCGACCACGTCACGACCTGCATCGACAGGGCCGCACTATTGCTTCTTCAAGCTGATATCCATCACGCCGACCTACTTCGACTCATCGGCTGACATCGAGGCTTCGACATCTCGGCTGGACCGGGGGTTTCGCCATCTCTTCGTCAACCTACTCCGGACACTTCGACGTCACTAGCCGACCAGCTCCGTCACGTTAGCTGGGCCGAGGGCTTTGCCTCGGCGAGTCAACCTTTACCAGCATTGTCATGCCGTCGTTTTATCGCCCATCAGGCAATGGGTGTGCGGAGCGAGTCCCAATTTTAGGAATCACCTTCCTTCGGATTGCTACAACAAATAAACCAGGTGCTATTAATCCCAATATTTTTTACTTGTTTGGGTTCATTTTTCCTAAGGAATTATTACTCTGGTTTGTCCATGATATGTACACAGGTCTATCAAATGGTGACCGCATTAACGACGGTCGCGTGGTGGTTCGATCAGTTTCCATACATAGTCCGGTGAACGCCGTATCCGGAGCTCGGACCGACCTGTGAATTCAGGCTTTGCCACACCTTTACTACATCACGCCGACGCCTTGCATCGACATTGACGTCGGCGCCAGGCCATATTTATTTTATTACTCACTTTGCATAAATTATTCATTATGCAACGATTTTTTTAATTATCATTATTACTATTATCTCCGGTTTGCACTATTTTTTGTGCACAGGAAAATGATCCGGGGACTTCGGCGTCACTCTGCCGGTCTGCATTGACCCTGCTATGTCACCACTTCGGCGTGTCGAGCTCTCCGCTCCGCCACCTCGGGACCGGCTTGAGGGATGGAACCTTGCCCCGCATCAAGCTCTGACCGCATCATCAATACCGAACACATTAATCAGCTAAGTCGCTTTCATGCTCAAAGCTTTAATTTCTAACTTGCGTTCGGTTCGACCAAGCATTATACTTTTTTTGGAAAAAGTTGCTTGTAAAAAATTTCCTTGTCCAAACTTTGTTTGTGACACACAAATTCAAGGACCCAATTCACTTGGGGGCTTCATTTATGAAGCTTTTCCTCTTGCATATGATTATACTTGTACGGCTTCGTTCCTTGTTCGTGTATTATGCCACAATATGCACCATACTGACTTAAGCGATTTGCAAGCTGGGTTGCCTCGCTCCTGTGTTTACCCCTACGTTCCCGATTGTTCGGCTAGGGAGTAAAGGGAGCACCTCTGCGATTGTCACGATCGGGTCAACCGAGCCGGACCTCAGACTGGGTGAAGCCGAAAGCTAGCGCTTTTATAGTTTTCAATGATGGTCGGCACACAACGGAACTCATGAGTACAAAAAATCTATTGCACAAGTCTCATAATAACAATGAGCACCGAAGAAAGGTATCGGTGGGGGTACTATTTTCTTCGAAGATGCTTCTTACACTTCATGGTAATATAGCATAAGTTCCCTGAGCGCGCTTTGTCTGTTACAGCCTTATGGCCTGATTGCCTGGTTATTGGAAACACCGTCGATATTCTCGACCGATGGAGTACATAACACTTTTCGGTCCATGACCGAAGAGGGAGAAGCTGACGGTCGGTTAAGACGCGTTTAAAGTTCGGTTGAACATAGATATGATATAAGTACTTCGGTACATGCAATCATTCTTCTACCCAAGTCACTTGGGGGCTCTTAAGTTTATTTTAGCCGTTTTATAATAAGTGTTCTTCTTCTTAGTCGTTGCAAAGTTTTATTATTATTTATCACTCCTTTTTTCGACGCGAGTGTGCGGTCACTAGCCGGGGAGCCTAATTTCTCTCTCAAAGCCGCTAGAGTTTAGTTTGCTAAAATGGCCTAATGAGAAGTACTCCGCCCTCGGGATAGGAGGTTGAAGCCGTAGGCTGACCCGCTCGAAGTCTTGAGATAGGATGTGTCATGTTAAAGGACAACAGAAGCACTTCTTTTTTCTAAGACCAATTTTCGGATTGGCACCGAACACTTGATCTTGTTCGGAAGTCATGTTTTTACTGATGTTTCTTGGTTTTCCAAGCTTTTTGGCACTTTTAAACTATTTGTGCTTTTCCAGCATTAGTCTCGCAGTGCAACGCCGGACACCTTTAGGGATTCGGCAAAAACATTCTCAGATATTGCTATATATGCATCGGTTTCGAATTGTGTCTTCGGTCAATAGTTGGGTTGCCCGGCTCCTGCACTTGCTTCCTACGTTCCGTTTTGTTCGGCTAGGCGTGCAAAGGGAGAACCACTGCGATTGTGCTTCCAGCTCACATGGTTAAGCGCCTTAGTGGAGAAAGCCGAAAACTGACTTTCACAATAAGCGTAAACTAGTCAGCGATCCGATGACTATGACGGGCCATTCATAACATTGGCCGAAGTGTATACGGCTTGACCTCGACTGTCGTCGAACACTACTGGGGGCTATTAACTGGCCTCCCAAACTAAATCCTCGATAGTTTGCTCTTACATTCGAGCTGAGGTTTCATGATCATGCTTAGCATGACAACCCAAAGAAAGGAACCGATAGCGGGACTATTTTTTTTGGAATACATTTTTTCTGTTAAACAGTAATATAACATATCTCCCTGCGTACCTTTGTTTATAAAATCGTGTGGCCAGATTGCCTTGTTTGTCGTAAATATTTGCCCTCATAAAGGCTTTATAAAGTAGGACAAACACTCCTCGACTACTGGGCAAGGAGGTGGAAGCCGATGGTCGGTCAACAAAGTTTTGTACAATGCGGATCCGAGCATTAATGACGTAAAGTACTTGGATACATAGAGTCATTACACATAATTTGTGATTTTACTACGGATATTGATCCTTAATTCGGCCACCCGTGCCCGCATTAAGGCTCGGGGGCTACTGGGCTTCGGGCTTATTATTTACCAATATTAAAGGGGCACATCGATCCCCTGATCTGGTGTTGTCACCCGACCAGTGTCTCGGGGGCTACTGCATTACTTGTCCAATGCAGAAAATTTTATGTGCAATATAGTTTCCGAGGAGATTTTGATCCTCAGGTTGGTCGGACGCACCCAACCTGAGTCTTGAGGACTGAGCACGCCGCTTTTGTGTCCCGAAGTATTCTGCCGAGCTAGGACTTGATCCTCAGGCCGATTTTGCAAATCAACCTGAGTCTCAGCGGCTACTAGGATCAGCGGTCTTATGTCATCCTTCATGTGCATCTCGGGTTTTAGACCGATACACACCTTGAGGGCTACTGGCTATATATCTCAGCAGAGAATAAATTGCACCAATAAAAAATATTGACAAAAAATTGGCCCATAGTCGGGGTGGTGCACCACCTCGGAGGCAGTCCGGCATAAAGCTCGGGCGCTAGTGGCTGGCTCCATAGAGGGCATTTCCGGCATTAAGCTCGGCTAAACTCCTTCAACTTTTTTGAACCAAGGTGATATGACACCTCGGATATATTTCGGCGTTGGAGCTCGGATATACAATCCGGTGTTGGAGCTCGGATACATAGTCCGGCGTTGCAGCTCGGATACATTCCGGCGCTAGAGCTGGGAAGCGGTCTGGCGTTGGTGCTCGGCTGCAAAAGATACCTCGAATGCAGTCCGGCATTGGAGCTCGGACGCAAGAGGACCCTACCTCCCGGGAACAACTTCAAACCCGAGGTGTGGCATAAAAATAAACAAGGCATTGATAAAGGCTGGAAACTTAAAGGGGCTCCTCGGATACCCGACGTGTAAACTCGTCGAATGCATTTCGGCGATCCTCAAGATCGAAGATAAAGAAGATTTGTTGAACCAGTTTTCAAGACCGGCAACCGAAGATGAAGATCAGTTCGGAAGAATCGAGGAGCGTCCCTAACTTGAAGACCGGTTCAGGGGGCTACTGACGGTGTCCTGGACTAGGGGGTACTCACCACGTCGTCTCCCGATCTATTAGATTGGGCCGAGGACCCCCGTGATTGTATACTCATGGGCCAGTTCGGACGGCTACCGCATACAAGGAAGATTCCACAAGACTTGGCGATCAAGACAAGGACTTCTCCCCACCGGCGTATTCGGCTAGGACTCTTGTTATCCTAGGCCTCCGGTGCATTATATAAACCGAGGCCAGGCTAGTCGATAGATATACAATATATACAACAATCATACCACAGGCTAGCTTCTAGGGTTTAGCCTCCTTGATCTCGTGGTAGATCTACTCTTGTACTACCCATATCATCAATATTAATCAAGCAGGAGTAGGGTATTACCTCCATCAAGAGGGCCCGAACCTGGGTAAAACAAAGTGTTCCCTGCCTCCTGTAACCATCCGGCCTTGACGCACAGTTCGGGACCCCCTACCCGAGATCCGCCGGTTTTGACACCGACATAAACCTTGTAAAATAAGAGAGAATTGGCATAAGTATTGTGACATAATGTGTAATAACAGCCCATAATGCAATAAATATCAATATAAAAGCATGATGCAAAATGGACGTATCAACTCCCCCAAGCTTAGACCTCGCTAGTCCTCAAGCAAAAGCCGAAATCGAAAAATATGTCCACGTGTTTAGAGATAGAGGTGTCGATAAAAGTAAAATACAGACATGAGGGCATCATGATCATTCTTAGAACAGCAACTTACATAATTCTTGTCATATGATTTCTTATGCTAGAGTGATAATTCAATCACAATTTCAAGTATGAATCGTAAACTTCATTGAAAACTAACAAACTATAATCTTAGTCATTGGAGCAATTGCAATTTATCATAACATAGGAAAGAGTCAATATATAAGAGCTTTTTAGCAAGTCCACATACTCAACTATCATATAGTCTTTCACAATTGCTGACACTCATGCAATACTTATGGGTATGGAGTTTTAATCGGACAAAGAGAAAGATAGGGGATTATAGTTTTGCATCCCAACATTTTACCTCAAGGGTAATGTCAACAATAATAGTTCATGAAAACTCACATCCAATTAGCCATATATACCAGGATCTTTCCAACATATTGTGCTTGCCAAAGGATAAAATGTAAAAAGGAAGGGTGAAGATCACCATGACTCTTATGCAAGGTAGGAGATAAAGGTAAAGGATAGGCCCTTTGCAGAGGGAAGCAGAGGTTGTCATGCGCTTTTATGGTTGAATGCACAAAATCTTAATGCGAAAGAACGTCACTTTATATTGCCACTTGTGATATGGACCTTTATTATGTAGTCTATCGCTTTTATTTCTTCCATATCACACGATCGTATAAAGCTTATTTTCTCCCACACTAATAAGTCATACATATTTAGAGAGCAATTTTTTTATTGTCTGCACCGATGACGACTTACTTGGAGGATCTTACTCAATCCATAGGTTGGTATGGTGGATTCTCATGGCAAAACTGGTTTAAGGGTATTTGGAAGCACAAGTAGTATCTCTACTTAGTGCGATGAATTTGGCTAGCATGAGGGGGAAAGACAAGCTCAACCATGTTCGATGATCCATGACAATATAATTTATCTCAGATGTAAGAGAACATAACCCATTACATTGTCTTCCTTGTCCAACGTCAACTCTTTAGCATGTCATATTTTAATGAGTGCTCACAATCATAAAAGATGTCCAAGATAGTATATTTATATGTGAAGACCTCTCTTTCTTTATTACTTCCTATTAATTGCAACGATGACCAAAACTATGTTTTTCAACCCCCAACAACTTTTATTCATCATACTTTTTCTATGTGAGCTCATTACTCTCCATAAGATCCATATGATCTCTTTGTTTCCTTTTTTATTTATTTCTCTTTTCTTTTATTCACTTAGGATTATGGCAAAATAATCAAGCCCTTGACTCAACACTTATCTTTATTATATAGCTCACGGACTCGATTACATAGAAGGATCATAAAGCAAAACTCACAACTAGATCATACTAAGAACTCTTATTCTACTAGATCAAGATATTACCAAAAGGATCGAACTAAGAAAAACGGTAAAGATAAAAGTGATGGTGATACGATACCGGGGCACTCCCCCAAGCTTGGCAGTTGCCAAGGGGAGTGCCCATACCAGATACTCAATTCTTCTTTGTTGGTGAAGAAGGTGATGGTTTTGTTGATGGCGTAGGCTTCTTCCTTAATTTGCGCTTGAGGACAGAATTTTGGTCCCTTAGGTCCTCGATCTCTTGCTCCAGGCTCAGTATCTTTTTGCATAGTTCCTTCTTGTTTTCCTGGAAGAGGCGAAAAGGGATAAACTCGATCTTAGGTTTCTTTACTCTACCCGAGAGGCTTGACTTTTTGAACTCCACATGCATGTCCCCAGGTTGAGGTAGTGGGACTTCATCTTCATCTGAGCTCGTCTCCTCCTTTCCCTTAGGTTCATAGTCCTCTTCTTCTTCCGTAGTCCAACCACAATGCTCCACATCTCCATTGAGAAACAGTAAAATGGGGAGAGCTATGACCCTCCACAGCGATTCGACCTCTTCAGCCGTTGGATTCTGCATACAAACAGAGCAGATCGCTCAACTATCCCGCAGTGCACGCATGGGCCTTTTTTTATCTCGCCAGCCTCGAGCGTCATGATTGGCCCACGTCTATGGGCTGCTACTCCGGTGACCAACTTGGACGTCCTCACATTAATCGGGCCGAGGAACCATCAACGGGCCGTAATTTCTCTCTTATGTACTAATTGGGTGTTAATCTGTGGGCTTCTTGTATGCGGTTGTCTCATGGATCGTGGCGCCCGAGATGACGGGTGATGGCGGCAGGTTACGGGCGACGGCGGCGGCAGGCGATGTGGAGCAGGTGGAGGTGCGGCGCCACCAATGACTTGAGAGTACGAAGAAAGAAGATGAGTGCTTGATCCATCTAACACAGCTGCTTAGCAAGAGATAGGGGGTTGAAGAAGACATGGGATCCAATCCAGGTGTCCACACTGCACCATCTGGCTGCAACATCTACGATTTACCAGAGTCAGCGCCTTCCATCATGGTAAGATTTCGTTACCATAGACCTTAGGATCTGCAAGGTAATCGGCCACATAGCTTTCTCCTTCCGAATCCTGGGACGACATGTTGCTCTAATCTGCAGCAGCAACAACTCGAAACACAAACAGAGGATAATTGCGTGATACGGGTGTCAAAACCCCCGGGAGGTTATATAATGAATTTTTACCGACCAAAATACGTATTGTGTAAGTAAATGGAGTCCGGAAAGCGCACGAGGTGCCCACGAGGTAGGGAGCGCGCCCAGGGGGGTAGGGCGCGCCCTCCACCCTCGTGGAGGCCTCGTGTCCTTCCCGGACTGCTACTTATTTTTCTATTTTTCTAAATATTCCAAAACGGAGAAATATTGCCTTAAAAACTGTTTTGGAGTCGGTTTACTTACCGTACCACATACCTATTCCTTTTCGGAGTCTGAAATGTTCCGGAAAGTGTCCCTTATGTATTCCTCCGGGGTTACGATTTCAATAACATTGGTTTCAACATTTATGAGATTACCTGAGATATAATGTTTGATTCTTTGACCGTTCACCACCTTCGGATTTGTGCCTTCAAAGTTGTTGATTTTTATGGCACCACAACGATAGACCTCCTCGATAACGTAAGGACCTTCCCATTTAGAGAGAAGTTTTCCTGCAAAAAATCTTAAACGAGAGTTGTATAGCAATACATAATCACCTATATTAAACTCACGCTTTTGTATCCTTTTATCATGCCATCTTTTAACTTTTTCTTTAAATAACTTGGCATTCTCGTAGGCCTGGGTTCTCCATTCATCAAGTGAGCTAATGTCAAATAACCTCTTTTCACCGGCAAGTTTAAAATCATAATTGAGCTCTTTAATAGTCCAATATGCCTTGTGTTCTAGTTCGAGAGGTAAGTGACATGCTTTTCCATAAACCATTTTATACGGAGACATACCCATAGGATTTTTATATGCAGTTCTATAGGCCCATAATGCATCATCAAGTTTCTTGGACCAATTCTTTCTAGACCTATTGACAGTCTTTTGCAAAATTAATTTGAGCTCTCTATTACTCAATTCTACTTAACCACTAGACTGAGGGTGATAAGGAGATGCAATTCTATGATTAACATCATACTTAGCAAGCATTTTACGGAAAGCACCATGAATAAAATGTGAACCACCATCAGTCATTAATTATCTAGGGACTCCAAACCTTGGAAAAATAACTTCTTTAAGCATCTTAATAGAGGTGTTATGATCAGCACTACTAGTTCGAATAGCTTCTACCCACTTAGTAACGTAATCAACAACAACAACTAAAATGTGTGTATATCCATTAGAGGCAGGAAAAGGTCCCATATAGTCAAAGCCCCAAACATCAAATGGTTCAATAACGAGTGAATAGTTCATAGGCATTTCTTAACGTCTACTAATATTACCAATTCTTTGACATTCATCACAAGATAAGACAAACTTACGGGCATCTTTGAAGAGAGTAGGCCAACAAAAACCAGATTGCAATACCTTATGTGCAGTTCTATCTCCAGCATGGTGTCCTCCATAAGCTTCGGAGTGACACTTGCGTAGGATCTGTTCCTGTTCATGCTCACGTACACAACGTCTAATAACACCATCTACTCCTTTATAAAGATGTGGGTCATCCCAAAAGTAATGTCTCAAATCATAGAAGAACCTTTTCTTTTGCTGGTATGTAAAACTAGGTGGTATAAATTTAGCAACAATGTAATTAGCATAATCAGCATACCATGGAGCAGTATGAGAAGCATTTATGACATTTAATTGCTCATCGGGAAAGCTATCATCAATAGGTAGTGGGTCATGAAGCACATTTTCTAACCTAGACAAGTTGTCTGCAACGGGTTCTCAGCTCCCTTTCTATCAACAATATGTAAATCAAATTCTTGTAGCAAGAGAACCCATCTAATAATTCTAGGTTTAGCATCTTTCTTTTCCATAAGATATTTAATAGCAGCATGATCGGTGTGAATAGTTACTTTAGAATCAACAATATAAGGTCTGAACTTATCACAAGCAAATACAACTGCTGAGAATTCTTTTTCAGTAGTAGCATAATTTCTTTGAGCATTGTCTAGGGTTTTACTAGAATATTGAATAACGTTTAATTTCTTATCAACTCTTTGCCCTAGAGCAGAACCTACAGCATAATCACTAGCATCACACATAATTTCAAAGGGTAAATTCCAATCAGGTGGCTGAACAATAGGTGCAGAGATCAATGCTTTTTTAAGTATTTCAAATGCTTCTACACAATCATCATCAAAGACAAATGGTATATCTTTTTGTAATAAATTAGTCAGAGGCCGAGAAATTTTTGAGAAGTCCTTAATGAACCTCCTATAAAATCCGGGGTGACCAAGGAAACTTCTTATACCTTTGATGTCCTTGGGGCATGACATCTTTTCAATAGCATCAACCTTGGCTTTATCAACTTCAATACCTCTTTCAGAAACTTTATGCCCCAAGACAATACCTTCATTAACCATAAAGTGGCACTTTTCTCAATTCAAGACAAGATTAGTTTCTTCACATCTCTGCAAAACTCGATCAAGGTTGCTCAAGCAATCATCAAAAGAAGATCCATAGACGGAAAAATCGTCCATGAAAACCTCACAATTCTTTTCACAAAAGTCAGAGAATATAGCCATCATGCATCTTTGAAAGGTAGCAGGTGCATTACATAAACCAAAAGGCATACGTCTATAAGCAAAAGTACCAAAGGGCAAGTAAAGTAGTCTTTGATTGATCCTTGGCTGACGCAGGTATTTGAGAGAAACCAGAATAACCATCTAGAAAGCAAAAATGTGTATGTTTGGATAATCTTCCTAGCATTTGATCGATAAAAGGTAAGGGGTAATGATCCTTTTTAGTGGCCTTATTTAATTTGCGGAAATCAATTACCATTCTATAACCTGAAATAATTCTTTAAGGAATCAATTCATCTTTATCATTAGGAACGATAGTAATACCTCCCTTTTTAGGGACACAATGGACAGGACTTACCCACTGACTATCAGCAACGGGATAGATTATACCTGCCTCAAGGAGCTTTAGTATTTCCTTTCGTACCACTTCTTTCATTTTAGGATTCAGCCGTCGTTGATGATCACGAACTGGTTTAGCATCTTCTTCCAAATTTATTTTATGTTGACATAGAGTGCGACTAATGCCCTTAAGATCATCAAGAGTATACCCAATAGCAGCACGGTGCTTCTTCAGAGTTTTCAATAATCTCTCTTCCTCATGCTCTGAAAGGTTAGCACTAATAATAACATGATATATCTTTTTCTCATCAAGATAAGCATATTTAGGAGTATCAGGCAACGGTTTAAGCTCAAACACGGGATCACCCTTGGGTGGAGGAGGATCCCCTAGGATTTCAACAGGAAAAATGTGTTTCAGAATAGGTTCCTGTTTAAAGAATACTTCATCTATTTCCCTTCTTTCATTCATAAGCATATCATTTTCATGGTCCAGCAAATATTGTTCTAAAGGATCACTAGGAGGTACAGCAATAGAAGCAAGACCAATAATTTCATCCTTATTAGGTAATTCTTCTTCACGGTGTTGTCTACTAAATTTAGAGAAATTAAATTCATGAGACACATCATCTAAACCGATAGTAACAACATCTTTGCAATCTATCTTAGCATTAACAGTGTTTAAGAAGGGTCTACCCAATATAATGGGACAAAAGCTATCTTGTGGGGAACCAAGAACAAGAAAATCAGCAGGATATTTAGTTTTCCCACACAAGACTTCAAAATCTCTAACAATTCCCATTGGTGAAATAGTATCTTTATTGGCAAGTTTAATTGTGACATCAATAACTTCTATCTCCGCAGGTGCAATATCATGCATAATTTCTTTGTATAAGTTGTAAGGTATTGCACTAGCACTAGCACCCATATCACATAAGCCATGATAACAATGATCTCCTATTTTAACAGAAATAACAAGCATGCCTACCACAGGTCTGTTTTTATCTTTAGCACGAGGTTTAGCAATTCTAGCAGTCTCATCAAGGAAATGAATAACAAGCCCATCAATATTATCAGATAAGAGATCTTTAACAATAGCAATAATAGGTTCAACTTTAACTTGCTCAGGAGGTGTATATGTTTTAATATTGCTTTTACGAACCACATTTGAAGCTTTAGCATGATCCTTTATCCTAACAGGAAAAGGTGGTTTCCCAACATAAGAAGTAGGAACAATAGGATCATTATAAGTGATAGTCTTTTCTTCAACTTTAATATGTGCAGCTACTTTTACTTCTATGGGAGGATGATATTTAAACCACATCTCCTTGGGGAGATCAACATAAGTAGCAAAAGATTCACAAAAAGAGGCTACTATCTCAGAGTCAAGTCCGTATTTAGTGCTAAATTTACGGAAAACATCGGTATCCATAAAAGATTTAACACAATCAAACGTAGGTGTCATACCTGACTCCTTACCTTTGTCGAGGTCCCAATCTTCAGAGTTGCGTTTAATTCTTTCCAATAAATCCCATTTGAATTCAATAGTCTTCGTCATAAAAGAGCCAGCACAAGAAGTATCGAGCATGGTACGATTGTTATCAGAAAGCCGAGCATATAAATTTTGAATAATCATTTCTCTTGAGAGCTCATGATTGGGGCATGAATATAACATTGATTTAAGCCTCCCCCAAGATTGAGCGATGCTTTCTCCTTCGCGAGGCCAAAAATTATATATATAATTGCGATCACGATGACAAGATGCATAGGATAAAACTTCTGATGAAATTCCAATTTCAATCATTTGTAGTTCCATGACCCCGTATCATCACATAGCCTATACCATGTCAATGCATCTTCCTTCAAAGATAAAGGGAAGACCTTCTTCTTAACAACATATCCGGGTACACCTGCAAGCTTAAATAATCCACAAACTTCATCAACATATATTAGGTGCTCATCAAGATGCATTGTTCCGTCTCCTGCAAAAGGATTGTCTAGCAGTTTTTCTAACATACCCGAAGGAATTTCAAAGCAGACATTTTCATTTTCAGTAGGTTCAGTAGGTTGAGGAGAAACTCTTTGCTCTACTGGTCGGGGTGAAGATACCCCAAACAAGCCCCTCAGAGGATTACTTTCCATAGTAACAAGTGACAGTAAATTTCAGCACACTATATAAATTTTTCCTTACCAAATTCCACCTACCAAAGGTGCTTCACTCCCCGGCAATGGCGCTAGAAAAGACTCTTGATGACCCACAAATATAGGGTATCCATCGTAGTTCTTTCGATAAGTAAGAGTGTCGAACCCAACGAGGAGCAGAAGGAAATGATAAGCGGTTTTCAGCAAGGTATTCTCTGGAAGCACTGAAATAATAGGTAACAGATAGTTTGTGATAGGATAATTTGTAACGAGCAATAAGTAACAAAAGTAAATAAAGTGCAGCAAGGTGGCCCAATCCTTTTTGTAGCAAAGGACAATCCTGGACAAACTCTTATATAGAGAAAAGTGCTCCCGAGGACACATGGGAATATCGTCAAGCTAGTTTTCATCACGTTCATATGATTCGCGTTCGGTACTTTGCTAATCTGATATGTGGGTGGACCGGTGCTTGGGTGCTGTACTTACTTGGACAAGCATCCCACTTATGATTAACCTCTATTGCAAGCATCCACAACTACAACAAAAGTATTAAGGTAAACCTAACCATAGCATGAAACATATGGATCCAAATCAGCCCCCTTACGAAGCAACGCATAAACTAGGGTTTAAGCTTCTGTCACTCTAGCAACCCATCATCTACTTATTACTTCCCAATGCCTTCCACTAGGCCCAAATAATGGTGAAGTGTTGTGTAGTCGACGTTCACATAACACCACTAGAGGAGAGACAACATGCATCTCATCAAAATATCGAATGAATACCAAATTCACATGACTACTAATAGCAAGACTTCTCCCATGTCCTCAGGAACAAACGTAACTACTCACAAAGCATATTCATGTTCATAATCAGAGGGGTATTAATATGCATATAGGATCTAAACATATGATCTTCCACCAAATAAACCAACTAGCATCAACTACAACGAGTAATTAACACTACTAGCAACACACAGGTACCAATCCCGTACATGGAGACAAGAATTGGATACAAGAGATGAACTAGGGTTTTGAGAGGAGATGGTGCTGGTGAAGATGTCGATGGAGATTGCCCTCTCCCGATGAGAGGAGCATTGGTGATGACGATGGCGATGATTTCCCCCTCCCAGAGGGAAGTTTCCCCGGCAGAATAGCTCCGCCAGAGCCCTAGATTGGTTTCGCCAAGGTTCCGCCTCGTGGCGGCGGAGTTTCATCCGAGAAGATGGCTTATAATTTTTTCCTCATCGAAAGACTTCATATAGCAGAAGATGGTCATCAGAGGGCCACCAGGGGGCCCACGAGGTAGGGGGCGCGCCCAGGGGGGTAGGGCGCGCCCCCCACCCTCGTGGGCAGGGTGTGGCCCCCCTGGTGAACTTCTTACGCTCGGTATTTTTTATATATTCTGAAAATGTCTTCAGTGAAGTTTCAGGACTTTTGGAGCTGTGCAGAATAGGTCTCTAATATTTGCTCCTTTTCCAGCCCAGAATCCCAGCTGCCTGCATTCTCCCTCTTTATATAAACCTTGTAAAATAAGAGAGAATAGGCATAAGTATTGTGACATAATGTGTAATAACAGCCCATAATGCAATAAATATCGATATAAAAGCATGATGCAAAATGGACGTATCAATGATTTTTCTCCTGATAAGTTAACTCAGAGCCATCGGCGTAGTAGGTTATGTCTACCATGTTCCGCACATTGTTTGAACAATGAAAATAAGCTGTCAACTATTTTGAAATGAACAATATAAATTAGTTAATAACTATGTTTGAGAAACTCACATAGTGGTAGAATTGGAAGCGTATCAACAAGGACCCAAATGTCCAAATTGTCTTGGTCGATGTTAGGATCACCAAGATCCATGGTGACAAACATACCCTCTTGACAATCATACATCTTGCAAAGTGCTTCCCAACCCGGGCAACCAAAATGGGATACGCTGTCAGAATTGTATAGATTTACCTCAAAATCCATACCATGATGGGTCCTTAGGTTAATTTTCTTTGTTTCATTCCTCTCATGATCTTCAAAACCCATCCTCTCCAAGACATAGCGTCTTGCATGACATGGGATAAGCTAGTTGAATTGTAAAAGACGAAAATTACACGCTGAAGTAGTAGAAGTCGAGCTTAATTACGAAAAAAACACTTTGCGTCATAGCTTACCATATCACAATCGAAGGCCTCCTCAAGCTTAATGCTGAAGTGCCGACCTTCGTTTAGGTGAGGCCTGTCGTAGAAACCCTGGTCGCCGTGGCACTAGTCGCACTCCCCGGGGAGACTTTCGTCGTCCGAGTACGACATTTCCTATGTTCATAATTCAAATATTAAACTTGTACAATTAAATATATGTACTAAAAAACCTAAATTAGATCATTATTATTCATCACGGGTTGACTATCAATCTGTCGAGTCTTTTCTTGTTCCCGAGTGCATTACACCCCACGACAACAGTCAGGATTCTTCGGCCTCGACAGACTTAAAGTCAACCCGAAATATCGTTTAATTATCTTTCTAGAAAATGCAGGCCACTCGATATTTCCTACATATTCTAGCACAAGTCATGCCAAAATTCATGGAAATTCCGGCATGACCTTTGTTAAAACAGGACATATTGAGCGCCTGAAATTTGTAGGAACGGAAATTAATCAGGCCACTCGGAGGTGTAACCTGAACATGACTGACCACTTGGGCAACCACATATCCTATTTGAGAAACACAAGAAATACATGTTTTAATCTACATCATATCTTATAGGACTCATATTGGCATGGAGATTTGACTGGTCTCACCTCGAGGTCGGAGGGGGTCGCTGACGGGGACGACGACGGGGATGATGGAGGGGTTCCTTGATTTCTGCAAAAACAAAAACCCTATAAGTTTACATCCCGAATAGTATCATACATATAACATCACTAATACAACTAAAACCCTAGCGAACGAAGGGTATGGACGAGGATGCGGGATAGGCATCGTCGACATCGATGCGGGAATAATTGCTTAAACTAAAAAAATAACAACAAATGTGACATGTTCAACTAGTTCTATTAATTCAACTAGTTCTTACTAAATATAAACTTACTATAAATAGAAATAAACTAGTTCTTTCTAAAAATAAACTAGTTCAACTAGTTATATTAATTTTCTTACTAAAAATACATTAGTTTTATTAATTCAACTAGTTCTTACTAAAACTAAACTAGTTCAACTAGTTTATTAATTTACTTACTAATTATTTTAAACACTTACTAAAAAACAGTAAAAAAACTACATTATTCAATAGTAAAAAACTACAGTGAAAACAGAAAAAAAAAGATGGAGGGAGGAGGGGAAGGGAGGAGGAGAGAGGAGGAGGGGGATGAGGCCGGTGGGATCGGATGAGGGAGGGGCGGGGGGAGGAGGGGGAGGGGGCGGCCGGAGGAGGAGGGAGGGGCGGGGGTGGAGGGGGAGGGGTGGCCGGAGGAGGAGGAGGGAGAGGGCGGTGGGAGGAGGGCGGCCGGAGGAGGAGGGGGGAGGAGGGAGTACCTCAGCGAGGTGCAGCGCGGCGGTGGCGGACGACGTACGGGTTCGGCGCGGGCGAGAGCGAGTGAGAGGGAGTGAGTGTGAGAGGGTGAACCACTCTAGGATAAGGTAAGTAAGTAGTAGCGCGTTTCAGAGAAACGCGCTACTGCTACGGGCTGTAGTGGTAGCGCTGGTCAGTGGTACGCGCTACTGCTAAGTGGAGCTAGCCATCTGCACCCAGTACAAATATAGCAGCAACGGGGTTTCGCGGAACGCACTTCTGCTAAAGTAGTAGCAGTAGCGCGGTCTATTTAAAAACACTGCTACTAAGTAGCAGTGGTGCCCTGTTTTGTCCAGCGCTACTGCTAAGATGATGTGTATAAAGTTTTCCCTAGTAGTGTATAGCTGAGTCGACCTATGCTCACTTCTTTCATAATAATTGTCAATATGAAGGATGGAAGGGAAAAAATGCACTCTAGCATTAGGATTTAGCCTCCTGCGCACTCCATTATTTTTGGAGGATGGTCCAAAAAGAGTGATTTAACCTCCATATTTGGAAGCTATAGCGGGGTATTTTGGAATGCACTCCAAACCAAAACCACTGGTGTGCCACTAAAGTTTCAACTTTTCCTCCAGTCATCCTCTCTTTCCCCTCTGTTTAATGGCGTTGTTTCCCGTACCATTCTCACATGCATAGAAAATGACAGGAGATGTGATGGAAACCAACCCATTAATGGTATTTAGCGCATGCCCCTGTCGCACGCCACCAATTCCCATCACGCCCCTAATATTCCCACCGCACCACCCATTGTCCCCAGTTATAAAAGGCCGGCGGCAATGAGTGCACACCCAAACACCCTCTCGAACCCTAGATCAACTGCCGCCTCCCCATTCCGATCCACCGCTGCCTCCTCTACTCCCGTCGTCTAACAATGTTGGTGCACTGCACCGCGAGCACTGGCTTACCTGATTCACAAGGAGAATGAAGTGGTGCAGTTGTCGGGGCTGTCTCCCCCACGCTGGGTTCGTTGCGGCTATCGGTGCTTCTTCCTTTAATGGCACCACTTGGGAAAGTGTTGACCTCATAAAAGTGAAATCATCAACCATACGAGTATTTTCTTTATCTATAAAAGAGATTTTTAAATATTTCTTGAAATGAATTTTCATAAATAAGTTGTCATAAGTAAAAACATAATATTTATTTTAGAAAAATAAATAATATGTGTTAATAGGGTGCTCAAGTTTCCAAATCATATAGATGCAGGAGCTCCCGGAGTCAACTCATCGCCGTGAGCACTATTTCGCGTGCATGGGATTTGAGCACATCGAGCTAGGGGTGCGACAACTCTTATTTATGAAATCTCACAACCATGTAAAATTTTGATACCAAACATGTATCTCCACCGACGCAATGATATAGCTCACTTGTCTTCTGATGCGCCTGCATCATTGTATGCTTGTCGCTTCGCTAAAAATAATGGAGGGCCACTAAGGTGAGTTGGAAAGTCCGATTGTCGGTGTCAAAACCAGCGGATCTCGGGTAGGGGGTCCCGAACTGTGCGTCTAGGCGGATGGTAACATGAGACAAGGGACACGATGTTTTACCCAGGTTCGGGCCCTCTTGATGGAGGTAAAACCCTACGTCCTACTTGATTAATATTGATGATATGGGTAGTACAAGAGTAGATCTACCACGAGATCGGAGAGGCTAAACCCTAGAAGCTAGCCTATGGTATGATTGTTTGTATATATCTATTGACTAGCCTGGCCTCGGTTTATATAATGCACCAGAGGCCTAGGATAACAAGAGTCCTAGCCGAATACGCCGGTGGGGAGGAGTCCTTGTCTTGATCACCAAGTCTTGTGGAATCTTCCATGTATGCGGCAGTTGTCCGAACTGGCCCATGAGTATACAGCCATGGGGGTCCTCGGCCCAATCTAACAGATCGGGAGACGACGTGGTGAGTACCCCCTAGTCCAGGACACCGTCAGTAGCCCCCTGAACCGCTCTTCAAGTTAGGGACGCTCCTCGATTCTTCCGAACTGTTCTTCATCTTCGGTTGACGGTCTTGAAAACTGGTTTAACAAATCTTCTCATCTTTGATCTTGAGGATTGCCGAAATGCATTCGGCGAGTTTACACGTCGGGTATCCGAGGAGCCCCTTTAAGTTTCCGGCCTTTATCAATGCCTTGTTATTTTTATGCCACACCTCGGGTTTGAAGTTGTTCCCGGGAGGCAGTGTCCTCTTGCGTCCGAGTTCTAATGCCGGACTGCATTCGAGGTATCTTTTGAGGCCGAGCACCAATGTCGGACCGCTTCCGAGCTCCAACGCCGGAATGTATCCGAGCTCCAACGCCGGACTATGTCCAAGCTCCAACGCCGGACTGTATCCGAGCTCCAACGCTAGACTATATCCGAGCTCCAACGCCGGACAGTGTCCCAGCTCCAACACGGGACTATATCCGAGGTGTCGTACCACCTTGGTTCAAAAAAGTTGAAGGAGTTTAGCCGAGCTTAATGCCGGAAATGCCCTCTATGGAGCTAGCCACTAGCGCCCGAGCTTTATGCCGGACTGCTTCCGAGGTGGTGCACCACCCCAACTGTGGGCCGATTTTTTGTCAATATTTTTTATTATTGCAATTTATTCTCTGCCGAGATATATAGCCAGTAGCCCTCAAGGTGTGTATCAGTCTAAAACCCGAGATGCACCTGAAGGATGACGTAAGACCGCTGATCCCAGTAGCCGTTGAGACTCAGGTTGATTTGCAAAATCGGCCTGAGGATCAAGTCCTAGCTCGGCAGAATACTTCGGGACACAAAAAGCGGTGTGCTTAGTCCTCGAGACTCAGGTTGGGTGCGGCCGACCAACCTGAGGATCAAAATCTCCTCGGCAACTGTATTGCACTTAAAATTTTCTGCATTGAACAGGCAATGCAGTAGCCCCCGAGACACTAGTCGGGTGGCAACACCAGATCAGGGGATCGATGTGCCCCTTTAATATTTGTAAATAATAAGCCCAAAGCCCGGTAGCCCCCGAGCCTTAATGCGGGCACGGGTGGGCGAATTAAGGATCGATATCCATAGTAAAATCACAAATTATGTGTAATGACTCTATGTATCCAAGTACTTTACGTCATTAATGCTCGGATCCACATTGTACAAAGCTTTGTTAACCGACCATCGGCTTCAACCTCCTCGGCCAGAAGTCGGGGAGTGTTTGTCCTACTTTACAAAGTCTTTATGCGGGCAAAGATTTATGACAAACAAGGCAATCTGGCCATACGGTTTTATAAACAAAGGTACGCAGAGAGATATGTTATATTACTCTTTAACATAAGAAATGTCTTCCAAAGAAAATAGTCCCGCTAGCGGTTCCTTTCTTTGGGTTGTCATGCTAAGCATGATCATGAAACCTCAGCTCTAATGTAAGAGCAAAATATCGAGGATTTTAGTTTGGGAGGCCAGTTAATAGCCCCCGGTAGTGTTTGGCGGCAGTCAAGGTCAAGCCGTAAACACTTCGGCCATTGTTATGAATGGCCCGTCATTTAACACCGTCATCAGATTGCTGACCAGTTTACGCTTATTGTGATAGTCAGTTTTCGGCTTTCTCCAATGAGGTGCTTAACCATGTGAGCTGGAAGCACATTGCAGTGGTTCTCCCTTTGCACACCTAGCCGAACAAAGCGCAACGTAGGAGGCAAACGCAGGAGCCGGGCAACCCAACTATTGACCGAAGACACAATTCGAAACCAATGCATATATAGTGAGATCCGAGAATGTTTTTGCCGAATCTATAAAGGTGTCCGGCATTGCACTGTGAGACTTGTGCTGGAAACACATAAATAGTTTAAAAGTGACATAAGCTTGGAAAACCAAAAAATGTCAGTGAAAATGTGACGTCCGAACAAGATCAAGTGTTCGGTGCCAATCCGGAAATTGGACTTTAGAAAAAAAGTGCTTCTGTCGTGCTTTAACATGACACATCCTATCTCAAGACTTCGAGTGGGTCAGCCTACGGCTTCAACCTCCTATCCCGAAGGCGGAGTACTTCTCATTAGGCCAGTTTAGCAAACTAAACTCTAGCGGTTTTGAGAGAGAAATTAGGCTAGTGACCACACACTCGTGTCGAAAAAAGGAGTGATAAATAATAATAGTAATAAAAACTTTGCAACGACTAAGAAGAAGAACACTCATTATAAAACGGCTCATATAAATTTAAGAGCCCCCAAGTGACTTGGGTAAAAGAATTTTATGTATAATGATTGTATGTACCGAAGTACTAATATCATATCTTTGTTCGACCGAACTTTAAACGCGTCTTAACCGACCGTCGGCTTCTCCCTCTTCGGTCAAGGACCGAAAAGTGTTATGTACTCCACCTGTCGAGAATATCGACAGTGTTTCCGATAACCAGGCAACCGGGCCATAAGGCTGTAACAGACAAAGCGCGCTCAGGGAACTTATGCTATATTACAGACGAAGTGTAAGAAGCATCTTTGAAGAAAATAGTACCCCCACCGATACATTTCTTCGGTGCTCATTATTACTATGAGACTTGTGCAATAGATTTTTTGTACTCATGAGTTCCGTTGTGTGCCGACCATGATTGAAAACAATAAGAGCGCTAGCTTTCGGCTTCACCCAGTCTGAGGTCAGAGCTCAGAGGACCCGGTCGTGACAATCGCAGAGGTGCTCCCTTTACTCCCTAGCCGAACAATCAGGAACGTAGGGGTAAGCACAGGAGCCAGGCAACCCAGCTCGCAAATCGCTTAAGTCAATAAGGTGCATATTGTGGCGTAATACACGAACAAGGAACGAAGCCGTACAAGTATAATAATATACAAGAGGAAAAGCTTCATAAAAGAAGCCCCCAAATAAATGGGGTATTTGAATATGCGTGTCACAAACAAAGTTTGGACAAGGAAATTTTTTACGAGCAACTTTTTTCCAAAAAAGTATAATGCTTGCTTGAACCGAACACAAGTTAAAAATTAAAACTTTGAGCATGAAAGCGACTTAGCTGGTTAATGTGTTCGACATTGATGACGCGGTTCGAGCTTGATGCGGGACAAGGTTCCATCCCCCAAGCCGGTCCCGAGGTGGCGGAGCGGAGAGCTCGACACGCCGAAGTGGTGACATAGCACGGTCAATGCAGACCGGCAGAGTGATGCGAAGTCCCCGGATCATTTTCCTGTGCACAAAAAATAGTGCAAACCGGAGATAATAGTAATAATAATAATTAAAAAATCGTTGCATAATAAATAATTTATGCAAAGTGAGTAATAAAAGAAATATGGCCTGGCGCCGAAGTCAATGTCGATGCAGGGCGTCGGCATGATGCGGTAAAGACGTGGCAAAGCCTGAATTCACAGGTCGGTCCGAGTTCCAGATGCGGCGTTCGCCGGACTATGTACAAAAACTGACTGAACCACCATGCGACCGTCGTTAATGCGGTCATCATCATTTGATAGACTTGTGTACAGATGATGGACAAACCAAGGTAATAATTCATTGGGAAAAATAAACCCAAACAAGCAAAAAATACTAGGATTAATAGCACCTGGTTTATTTGTTGTAGTAATCCGAAGAAAAGCGACTCCCCAAATCTGGAATCGATTCGCACTGCCATTGCCTGATGGGTGATAAAGCGATGGCCTGGCGATGCTAGCAAAGGTTGGCTCGCCGAGGAAAAGCTCGTGGTCCAGCTAATGCGATGAAGCTGGTCGGCTGGTGACGCCGAAGTCTCCGAAGTAAGTTGATGAAGAGATGGTCTAGCCGAGGAGTCGGAGCAGGTCAGTAAGGAGACGTTGAAACTGCCGTGTCAGCCGAGGTGTTGAAGCAGTTCGGCGTGATGAACATCGGCTTGAAGAAGCAACAGTGCGGTCATGCCGATGCAGGTCGAAACTTGTGACGCGGACAATGCCGGTTTGATAAAGTGACCATGCGGCGATGCCTGTGTTCCCGCTCCGTGTAATCCGTGGGGCGGCGATGTTGGTGATGATTTATCCTTTGCGATGCCGAACTCTTGTTCGGCTTGCCGAGATGATGATCGAAGGAATTGAGCTCGGCTCAATAAAGCGGCGACGTGTCTAGCGCAGGTCGGCAGCCGTGGAGCAATACCGCCGGACTGGTTTGACACCAGTGTGATGGTGAAGATTACCTCGAAGGAGGCTTAAAATTTTATGGGTACGTGTTTAAAAACAACGCACAATACCATAGAAGAAAATTCCTTAAAAAAGGTTGTCCAATATCACGTTCATAAAGAAACATGAATTCGGGTCGGATCTGTATTCGCGCAGAAAACAGATTCGAAAATTGGTCCACTAATCGGAAATTTCCCGGAGTTTGAACCGTTGGATTGAGATGAAATTTGGAGGGGTGGTAGATATGACACTTTCGCAGTAGATGAACGGTTGGATCTTCCAAAGAACCTCCGAGATGGGCTCTGGAGACCACGCCCTAAACTCGTCCAGATTCCCGTCCAGATTTGACACGGCTCCGATATATCGTAGATTGTCGGAGATTCCTCCATTGGAACTCGACGAAATTTTCCAGGGTTGTTGTAGACTCAATTCCGCACAATTCCACCAAAGGGATCGTCAAAGCGATGCTCTAAGAGGTGGTGGCAGCGGATACAAGCTTGCTGTTCGGAAAAACAGCACGGTCGCCCGAGGGCAATGTCGACGTTGAGCCCCCGAGGTCCATGGATGATTCCTCCATGATCTTGAAAGAGATCGGAGTTGATTTTGATGAAGTCCCTCGTCCGAACATGACGATCGGAGATGGACCATGGTCCTCGGTCGAGCCAAGGTAACCAGTCGAGCCAGTGACGAAGATACCGGCATCGCAGTTGACCTGCAGACGAGCCATCGATCCTTTTGCCGATCACACAATGGAACTCTCAATGAAAGCACCAATGTCGGTGTCAAAACCGGCGGATTTCGGGTAGGGGATCCCGAACTGTGCGTCTAGGCAGATGGTAACAGGAGACAAGGGACACGATGTTTTACCCAGGTTCGGGCCCTCTTGATGGAGGTAAAACCTTACGTCCTGCTTGATTAATATTGATGATATGGGTAGTACAAAAATAGATCTACCACGAGATCGGAGAGGATAAACCCTAGAAGCTAGCCTATGGTATGATTGTTTGTATATATATCTATCGACTAGCCTGGCCTCGGTTTATATAATGCACCAGAGGCCTAGGATAACAAGAGTCCTAGCCGAATACGCCGGTGGGGAGGAGTCCTTGTCTTGATCACCAAGTCTTGTGAAATCTTCCATGTATGCGGCAGTTGTCCGAACTGGCCCATGAGTATACGGCCATGGGGGTCCTCGGCCCAATCTAACAGATCGGGAGACGATGGTGAGTACCCCCTAGTCCAGGACACCGTCACCGATCTTGGCTAAAACAAGAGGATAATATTAACTTATGTAATGTGACCTCATCTTTGTTGATGGTCATCATTAATCATGGATGCTTTTGACCAAATGCTTGGACATAGACTGGTGATAAAACTTACAATACTCGCCCAGTGCATCGCTGCAATGTAGAAAAGAAAGTCATCTCAAAGACAAATTTGACTAAATGCACAGCATAAAATGTAATATATGCCAAGCATGTCGTTAATTAATCCCACATTAATCATACTTGCAACGTATGCAGGACCAAGAGAGGTTGACTTTTAGTTAACCAACTTACGGTGATTGAACAATTGAAGCTCATGCATTTTCTGCAGCCCGTTCATCAAGCACAATGAAGGAAACCTTTGCGAATGTGAAGTGCCCAGTGATATCATCACTAAAGACCTCACCAACATGTGAGATATGTTTGCCCATGAACATCCCGGAGGCACCTCACTAGAGATTTGACTCGGATGTGTCTTCCTCTGTTACTTAGAGTACTGTAGTAACAAGTGCAGCGTTCACATAATCTTTGGCAAGGGATACATTTCCAGACTCCTCCCATTTCCATGCATGGATCCAACTCCACCTAATTAACCATGTTTCCAAATTAGTATCTCTCTTGAATTATAGTTCATGACTCTATCTGTGTTTATTGGGGTGCTGGTAGGATTTGGGAGAAGATAGCAAAGATGGTTGGCGCAACTGATAGAGACCAAGACTAACTATGTACATACAAGAATAGAAGGCCTCATACACATGCTTTATAAATATGGATCATGCTCGAAAAATCCATATCATATCATATCATATCATATCATATCTTCTAGGCCTAAAATAAAGAGCATATGTCTCGAAAATGATCTACCCACATAATTTATGGGGTTACGGTGTTCAGTTTGGTACCAATAAATGTGAGATATTTTCTTCCACTCGTATTCCCTACCAACCAGATGTGATATTATGTGTGTGGCGATTAGGTGGGCTTCTTCTTGCGTGTTGATGCTTCAACCACCAACTCATCAACTTGGCTTTGCACACCGCCATCAATAGAGGAACTTGTCCTCGAATGGATTGTTCATAATTTGGAGTAAATTAATTATTAACAAAACATATAGATAGGGAAAGTAGAGGTCTCAACAAATCTTATTGAATCCCCCAATCTGATAAGACATTTTAACCTACAAGACTATTTGAACTTCAACGTTTCAAATGGCTCAAATGTCTGGTTCTTTTGGGTAGAAAAAGAAAGTGATTTATAATCAAACTTTGCATATTTGAGATCCATGGATGTGAGGTTTACATGTACTTACATGCGTACATACGATAATGGCCATTCTAAATTATTCAAGATTTTTATTGATGGGTGATTCATGCAAACAATGTATTTAGAATCTATATGTGGCAAATCTATCATAATTAAATAAAATAACAATACAAAGAAAATAGAGAGTTGTGTTAGAAATTCTCGCCAAGAAAAGATCAGATAAACATGTTGTTCTTGTTTTTTAGGCAAAGCCTACTGGCTCATTTTATTTCAACTTGATAATAGTAACATCATTTATAATATCTGAACAAACAAATCTATGAGGATTGCAATCCCAATCAAAGTAAAGTTTGCATCAAACGTGTGGCTGGCTAGATTATGTGCCACCTTGTTAGCTTCCCATTGAAAGTTTTGAAGTGATACATCTTCAATCAGGTGCGCTCTCTAAAGCAGTCAATATGAAATGACATGTATGGACTCCACACCAATTATAGGTGAGCAACCAATAGTTTCCACCAATCCCAATCCTTTCTGGAGATCAATAGCCTTTGTCATCGTTGTGTCTAGATGATGTCCAAGTAACTAGTTTGCCCAGGCCACAGATTTTCCATGATCATTTCAATGGACTGCTCCAGTCCAACCCGGCCTGGGAAAAGGTGCCGGCATTGCCCTATTTTATGATGAGAGTGTTGAAATAAAGAAGATTGCCGCAGGGGCGAGGTATATTGATGTGTTGGTCCGATTAAATCCGAATGGCTTCCAATGGAGGGGCACGGTTGTCTATGGAGAACCAAAAGCGCACGAACGCCATCACATGTGGACCTTGTTAAGAAGAATCAAAGATACTAGCAACCTCCCATGGCTGATGGTGGGGGACTTTAATGAGACTATGAGGCAAGAAGAGCACTTTTCTGCTTCAAAAAGATCCGAGAGCAACATGGATAATTTCCGCAAAGCTCTTTCGGACTGCAACCTTTTTGATCTTGGTTTTAGAGGACCTTCATGGACTTACAACAACAAATAGGAAGGGAAGAGTAATGTGCGTACCCGTCTGGACAGATTTATGGCATCTCCAGAGTGGTCGGACCACTTCAGGAATGCCTCGGTTGAGCACATATGCTCTTCAAGATCAGATCACCTCCCCATCTATCTCCGAGTGGGTAGCAGAAAGGAGTGGAGGCCGGTGGATAAAAGGAATACGAGCATTTTCAGGTACGAGCAGATGTGGGAAAGAGTGGACACTTTGGAGAATACTATTGTGAACGCTTGGAAGCAGAATGGACCAGCAGAAAACCTTCAAGAGGTTCGTGAGAAAATTCTGCACCTGCAAGGGGCACTAAAAGGCTGGGCCGAGAGGGATTTTGGGTCAGTTGTCAAGAAAACAGTAGAGATCCGAAGAAAGCTGAGCAGGTTATGGAACTTACCACCTACGGATCATGTAATAAGTGAGGAAATTAAATTGTCAGCCGAGCTAGATGAATTACTCTTGAGAGAGGAGCTAATGTGGAGATAAAGGTCGAGAGCCACCTATATTAGAGAAGGGGACAAGAACACCAAGTGGTTCCGACAGAGGGCTACTTGGAGGAAAAAGAAAAATGCGATCCTCAAGTTGAAAGATAATAGTGGCGCTTGGGTTGAGGATAATAAGAAAGTACAGGAAATGACTTCAGCCTTCTACAAGAAATTGTATGAGGCAGAGAAGGAGGTTGACCCAACCAATATCCTGGACCTAATTTCGGAGCGTGTTGACAGTAACATGAATGATCAGCTAACAAAACCCTTCACAAGCACGGAAATTGGTGACGCATTATTTCAGATCGGCCCCCTCAAAGCTCCGGGTCCCGACGGACTTCCGGGCCATTTTTTTCCAGCGGAACTGGGAGGTGCTAAAGGAGGATGTGCTGAGAGGGGTACGTGAGTTCTTTGATAAGGGAGTGCTTCCGGAGGGGATAAATCACACGATGATAGTCCTAATACCTAAAGGTAATGATCCGCAATCCCTCAAGGACTACAGACCAATCAGCCTATGCAATGTGATATACAAAGTGGTCTCAAAGTGCCTTGTGAATAGACTGAGACCCATGCTCGACGAAATCATCTCAGAGACCCAAAGTGCTTTCATCCCAGGCAGGATGATAACGGATAATGCCATCATTGCTTTTGAGTGTTTCCACAAGATCCAACACTGCAAAAACCCAAGAGATAACTACTGTGCGTATTTGGATCTTGCCAAAGCCTATGACAGAGTGGATTGGGGATACCTAAAAGGGGTGTTGAGGAAGTTTGGTTTTTGCAACAAATGGGTTGGGTGGGTGATGCACTGTGTCAGTTCGGTGAGATACTCGGTAAAATGTAATGGTGAGTTACTGGAGGCTTTCTCCCCATTTCGGGGATTGAGACAAGGCGACCCCCTTAGCCCCTATTTCTTTCTATTTGTCGCTGACGGGCTTGTGCACCTATTGAAGAAGGAAACAGCAGAGAACACACTGTCCCCCATCAAAATCGCGAGAAACAGTCCGGGTATTTCTAATCTTCTATTTGCAGATGACAGCTTGATCTTCTTCAGAGCTGACCCAAGACAAGCAGAGACCATAAAGAGTGTCCTGGCAAAATTCCAGAAATGCACGGGACAGCTTCTCAGTGCCAACAAATGCTCCATCCTCTTTAGCGAAGTATGCCCTACGACAATTCGGGAGGAAATTAAGGACATTCTTGGGTGACATCGGATACTTTTGAAAGCAAGTATCTTGGTTGCCGACCCCGGAGGGTATAATGAAAGATGACCAATTCCGGCCAATCATGGACAGATTCCGGAAAAGATGTAGCGACTGGTCAAAAAAGTTCATGTCCTATGCAGCTAAGGAGGTCCATGTTAAATTAGTTGTGCAGGCCCTCCACACCTTCGTCATGAGTGTCTTTATGCTCTCCAAAGGTTTCTGCGAGGAGTATGAACGAATGATACGAGATTTCTGGTGGGGAGATGAGGATGGGCACCGGAAGGTGCATTGGATGTCATGGGAGCGGATGACAAAACCGAAGAGGACAGGAGGCATTGGTTTCAGAGATATGCACCTATTCAACCAAGCACTCCTAGCCAAACAGAGATGGAGACTACTTCAAAACCCGGATAGCCTGTGTGCGAGGGTACTAAAATCCAAATACTACCCCAACCGTAACCTCCGAGATATGGTGTTTGCCTCCGATGCATCTCCTGTTTGGAGGGCTATTGAGTTCGGACTTGAACTTCTGAAAAAGGGTATCATATGAAGGATTGTCAATGGGAGAAACATTCAGCTACAAAGAGATCAATGGATCCCAAGACGAGAAGGCTTGAAAACCACCTCATTTATCCGTAGTTTGAGGATCCGTTGGGTAAACCAACTCATGCTTCCGGACCGCAAAGAGTGGAATGAGACCCTAATTAGACAACTTTTCTTCCCATTTGATGCTGATGAAATCTGCAAGCTGAATATCCCCTCGTCGGATGTGGATGACCAAATTGCATGGCACTATGAGAAGAGCGGCATCTTCTCGGTAAGGAGTGTGCACAAGTTAGCAGCTGCAGACCTCCCCCAAATGGCACAGAACCCGTCGAGCTCATCCAGTGAACCAAATGACAAAAGTATTTGGGACCTCATTTGGAAATCAAAAGTGCCTGGTAAAGTGCGAATTTTCAGTTGGAGAGTGGCGACAAATACGTTAGCCACAAAGGAAAATAAGTGGAAGAGAACGCTCGAACTTGACAACACCTGTAGTATATGTGGGAATGGAACTGAGACTGAGCACCATGCATTAATCATGTGCACAAAGAGCAGAGCTCTCAGGTCAGCCATGAGAGAAGTGTGGAGCTTGCCCACTGAAAACAAGTTCAGGTATACCGGAGAGAATTGGTTGCAAACTCTGCTAGACACAGTCAATGATGAAGACCGGACAAAAATTTTGTTGCTGCTATGGATAAGCTGGTACTTAAGAGAAGACTGCATACGTAATTGCGGTAGAGAATCAATTGTGAGTTCGAAGCAGTTTCTGCTAAAATATGAAGAGGAACTGAGAGCTGCAGCTGATCCTGGTGAGGGATCTAGCAAGAGGGAGACACTGACAGATGAGAGCTATGGAGAGCGGCTTGTGGCTATGGCCATGGACAAATGGTCACCGCCGGATTTGGGTATGACAAAAATCAATAGGGATGCGGCCTTCCTCACCGAGACCGGAGAAAGTGCTGCCGGAATAGTCGGCAGAGATCACCAAGGACTTGTTCTCCTATCTATCTGCATGAACTTTCCGCGCTGTCAGAGTGCTGAAGAGGCCGAAGCCCGCGCTGCTCGCGCGGGACTGAAGGCAATGGTGGCACATACTAATGGTCAGATTGTGCTGGAGTTGGATAACCAAGCCATTGTCAACGAACTGAATGCACCAACCCGGACACGCTCCCCTCACTATGGTCTGATCATGGACATCAAACAGGCCATAGCCAGCTTTGCGGCATGCAAAGTTCAGTATGTGAGGCGTGGATGCAATGCTTTAGCTCATGGCCTTGCTGCACTTACAAGAAGCTCAGGAGAACAGTCGCTTATAGCAAACGTACCGAGTAGTCTTCAACCCTTGATGATCTCCGAGTGTACTCCTCTATCTGAGTAGATGACCCTACTTCAGATCTCAAAAAATAAAATAAAAAAATAAGCAGCATCTATATTCAGTTTATAGCTTTTCTTAGGTGGCAACTGCGACGATATTTCATGTAGTTCTCAAGGTTATGATGCAACTCAGAAATTAACAACTGGTGCTTTGGTTTCAAATGCCGAGCATGGCATTGCTGCGGTGCTGCCGCCCAAGTATCCTTGATAGCATGACAACATGTTGTTGTCGTTAGACCTACATAATTGTACACAAATGCCATCTCCTTTCATCATAATTGTATAAAAACAGATCACATATTTTTTGTCTTCACAATTGTACCAAAATATATCACAGTCGTTGGATCTTCACAAACGTACCAAAATATATCACGTCTATTAGATCTAGATAACAAAAACTATAGTAACTGCATCTGTTAGATCTACCAACTGTAGACATAAACAAATCAAATTCCCGGTATCTAAGTAGAGATTTATAAATATATCAAGTTAGATATTTCATATTTGTACGTAAACAGACCATAATTAGTAACTTATCTCACAAAAAATCATAGTTGACGATGATCATCGCTGCACTTTCAAAAATATGACTCTTAATCTAATGCACATGATAATTATTAGTTAAACTATAAACATACAACTATATGTTATGCTTCATTTAAGTATGTTAGTTCTCAACACATACATCGATGTTAGTCTAATGCAATAGATAGAAACATGATTGAAATCATAAAAACTATTATAGCTGATGGAAATATTTCTCTAACCAACTTATGCTACGTAGAAAATTAGCTCTACTAGCAATGTACAAAAGTCCTTAGGGACAATACATAAAATAAAATGGTAGATAAGTGACTAGGCATCAAAATGAGCATCAGCTGAGGAGTAAAGAAATGAACATTAATTACTGAAACAATGTGATTGTTGGTCATCAGGTACTTAATTGGACTGTTCTCTTTTTCTCTTTATTAAGAAGTGAAACCATGAAATATTTTCATTTAAATTAAGTATGATGTCGAATGCATGAGAGAGAGAGAGAGAGTAGAACATCCACAATGCAAGTCTGGTGCATGGAAGCATATGGATTAAGGTTCTTTTGTGTGCAATCCCTTGAATTGAATTATTTACGCCGCACTGACAGAGGATGGTTATTCTTTCTTTTAAATTACCATTGTCTTTTTGGTCTAGAAATATGTTATATCATTTGGTTCACATTCACATTAGGTGGAAGGATGGCAGGGTCGAGTTACATGGTGGTTGAGATGTTGTGTTAACTGATCTCCGCGGTATATATATGGACCGTAATTATTCGTCATCCTGGGTGTGAGGAATAGTTATTCTTCACCCCCCCCCCTCTATTTTACCACCAATGGACCGTAATTTTACATTTCGTAAGTTTTGCCTTATTTCCGACGTAAAAAGAGACCGTAAGAAAATATATAATCGTCGAAAAAATATATTTTATGTTATGTAAAATTACAAACGTAAAAACATAGTGTAAAATACATATAAACTGCAAATCTTCTTGTCTTATGACATATATTTTTATTTTATTATGCCAAATTTTACATAGTGAATCAATAGGAATGTAACTATTTGAATTACAAACGTAATGTAATTATGAAATTATCGTAAGATTACCTTAGGTGAAGAATAACTTATTCTGCATCCTGGGTGATGAATAGTAACACTATAGGGATTGACTATTCGTCACCCTGGGTGAGGAATAGTTATTCTTCACCCCCCACCCCCTCTATTTTACCATCAATGGACCGTAATTTTACGTTACGTAAGTTTTGCCTTATTTCTGACGTAAAAAAAGACCGTAAGAAAATATATAATCATCGAAAAAATATATTTTATGTTATGTAAAATTACAAACGTAAAAACATAGTGTAAAATACATATAAACTGCAAATCTTCCTGTCTTATGACCTATATTTTTATTTTATTATGCCAAATTTTACACAGTGAATCAATAGGAATATAACTATATGAATTCCAAACGTAATGTAATTATAAAATTATCGTAAGATTAGCTCAGGTGAAGAATAACTTATTCTGCACCCTGGGTGATGAATAGTAATATATATAGGGATTGACTATTCGTCACCCTGGGTGAGGAATAGTTATTCTGTACCACCCCCCCCCCCTCTTCTATTTTACGATCAATGGACCGTAATTTTACGTTCCGTAAGTTTTGCCTTATTTCCGACGTAAAAAGAGACCGTAAGAAAATATATAATCGTTGAAAATATATATTTTATGTTATGTAAAATTACAAACGTAAAATCATAGTGTAAAATACATATAAACTGCAAATCTTCTTGTCTTATGACCTATATTTTTATTTTCTTATGCCAAATTTTACGTAGTGAATCAATAGGAATGTAACTATTTGAATTCCAAACGTAAGACACACACACACACACACACACACACACACACACACACACGAGGATGTACATATAGTCATGCCCAAGAGATGTAAGGGTTATTGCTGAACATCATCAACAAATGTCGTTTTGTCATCTACTGTATTATTCTTCAATGATTTGACATGATAATTATAACGATTGTCCATTCTGATGTAGAGTCCATGTGTATTTTTCCTTCACAATGTGTAGTCAAATCTTAATTTGCTATTTCTTTTGGTCCATGTGTATTTGTCCTTCACATTGTGTAGTTAATTTTGAAGTTGCTATTTCTTTTGGTCCATGTGCTCTTCTTCAAAAGAAATTCTAGCCACATTCTAGCATACCATTTCAGCTATAATATTTTTTTATTCCCCAAAATCATTTTTATCCATGTCGCAAAAACCATTTTTCAGAAGAAAATTTGTTAGAAATGATAGATCGAACAATTACGTGGAAACATCTTTTATCATTTTCAGAAAGAAAAATGGAATAATGGCTGAAAATACAACTTAGGATTTTGGGGAAACATCTAAACAAACACGGGCCTGCTGAGTCCAACAAGCACAAGTGCGCACAACTATTCTCTGTGCATGAGAAGGTTGGTAGCAATACTTTAGAGCCAGGTGCATGGCCCGGGAGGGACATGGACAAGAGAAATCCGGAAGAATCGCGCGCCCTGCAGCTTTGGCGCATGTTGCCGACTACGCAAAACAGACCCGCCACGCCATGCGGCACCATAAGCCCAACTCCAATGACAGACGGTGTTGTCGCAGTTGGTACCGCACCCTGGCGCTGGCGCCTGCGCGTACCACCAGCCAGCAGTACACGGCCTCACAAGTCTCCTTATCCCGAAGCCTGGCTCCCCAGAGACGAAGACAAGAGGCAAATCACCTTGCATCACCTCACCCCGTTGTTTTCCGCGTGGTTTTTGGCTAGGCCCTGGCGCTTCCTATCCCGGATGCATCCAAACCGGATGGGGTCGGCGGTGGCTAGGCGTTTCGTTGGGGTTCGAAAACCAACCCGAGCGCAGGTGGAGGCCGCACGCGGCAACGCTCCAAAGCGTCGGCCCCGTGACGGAGACACGAGCAGGTGGTGCCGGTGAGGAATTTAAGGCCGTCTGCGATGCGTCCAAGGAGACAGCGGCCACGACCAAGCATGCGTTCGGTTTCTTGCCTCCTTTCCCTGACTTTTGTTTGTCTGGTTCGCCTGCCGAGTCCTCTTCTCCTCTTCTCGCGGCCGTATCATGCGCGGCTCCTCCTCTGCTTGGCCGGGCAGCGATAAGTTCAAACTTATTCGGTTCTCTCTGTGTGTACGTTGCTGCAAAAAAAAAAATTGTGGTACACACTGCATTTGTGCATCCGGCTAACTACTACTCTGTGTTTTTCTCCGGACTTGTTGATCAACTTGCGTGCCCTGTCCTCTACTCTTCTCGTCAGCTAGCAATATACATACACAATGAGACAGCAGAAAGATCTACGATGTCGCTCTCGTGAATCACATTACCTACTACTTTGGACGACTAGTCCAACCGTTAATGCAGATGCAGCCGGTACGACACACACATCTGTTGGTTTCATGTCACGGGTCGTCGCCAATCGCCAGTATCGTACTACTCCACATTAGCAAGACCATCGTTTCAGAAATTAGTTCAAACTTTTCAAGTAGATCCCAACCACAAGATCATATAATATACTTCGTTGTTTCCTTCAGACAAAAAACTGAATATGTTTTTTTTAAAACGGAGGCAAAAGTTTTGCCTCATCCATTAATTAAGAGAGAAAAGAGTTTGTTACAAGTCACTCAATACACGGCATGAGATCACTCTCGCAAAATAAGAGACCCTAATTTTTTTTACACCGGCGATGACCCAAAGGTTGGCCTCAGCATCGATGGACTCAAGCAATGTAGGTGGAGGGGCGCTCTTGTGCTTGAAGACCCTTGCGTTTCGCTCATTCCAGACGGTCCACGTAACAAGCATGGTGAGGGACGCCTTGGCTTGGCGGTTTGGCGTGCCATTGTCGCAAGTACTTGCCCACCAAGCCTCAACCGAGTCGAAGAGGGGCCAACCGTTGTTGTCAAGATCGTGAATGTGGTATTTGTCAATGATCAAAGACCAAAGCCTTCGTGTGTAGCGGCATTTGAAGAAGAGATGAGACACACATTCCTGCACTCTCTTGCAAAGAGGGCAGAGATCACAGTTGGGCCACCCACGTTTGGCCAATCTATCGCCGGTCCAGATTTTGTCTTGCAACGCCAGCCAAGCGAAGAACTTGACTTTGGGGGGGGGGGGGGGGGGGCAAGCCTTCCAAACCATTTTATCCAAAGGTGTAAGAACCATCCCTAAGAATTGCGCCTTGTAAGCATATGCCGCCGAGTAGATCCCACTAGCCGTATGCTTCCATACAATGTCATCCTCGGTGAGTTCATCAAGTTGGACCTCATGCAAAAGCGCCCAAAGAGTGAAGAACTGCGTGATGTGCTCCGCGGAGATGTTGATGGGGGGTTTGATCTTGTGGATCCATGCATTGTGTGAGAGGGCCTCCCGCACCTTCCAATTCTTTCTCTTTGACGCTTCGTGAATGAGCGGGGCAATGTCTTTTGGCTTGCGCCCAAGGAGCCAAGGTGAGTCCCAAAAGGGGGTCTTCGCACCGTTGCCAATGGTGATAGTGGTGGATGCATAGAAAAAATTTAGGTCCTCCTCGTCGTATGGTTTTCCCATCCCCACCCACATCTTGGTGGGATCCTTCCATTCATACCATGGCCATCGCAACCGGAGGGCACGTGTAAACTTGTTGGTGTTAAGGACCCCAAGTCCCCCATATTGAAGTGGCCGGCAAACAATCCCCAGTTCACCTTGCATTTCGCTCCCGTCGTCTTGTCCGAACCGGACCAAAGGAAAGCTCTCTGAAGTTTATTGACTTTGAGCAAGATGGTTGGCGGAATAACTAGCGGTGTGGCGGGGTAGACCACTTGGGAGGTGATCACGGACTTGACAAGAGTCGTTCTTCCGATGGTGGTGATGTTTTTGTCCTCATAAGTTGTTAGCTTGCAGCCTTGTCCACTAGAAACTGAAGATCCACCAACTTTAGTTGCCAAACTGAGAGAGGAAGCCCCAAGTAGCGCAGAGGGAAGGAAGTCCTAACAGCCGGTAACCTCTGGGCCAGGCAGCCCAGATCGAGGTGATTGCAGCGGATGGGCACAAAAGAGCTCTTGTGGAAGTTAGTGCACAACCCCGTGACCTCATCAAAGCCGCTCAAAATGTCTGCAAGGTTGTCAACGTCCCTTTTGATCGGAGCCAAGAAGACAGTCGCATCGTCCGCATAGAGGGAGGTCCTCATCATGGCTTCCCTACCCCCTATTTTATGGAGGAGCCCTTTTCTCGTAGCCACATCAAGAATACTTTGGAGAGGATCAATGGCGATGACGAAAAGCAGCGGGGATATGGGGTCCCCTTGCCGAAGGCCCTGTCCATGTTTAATTGGCTCGCCGGCAATACTATTGAGGATGACCCTCGAGGAGGAGGAGCAAAGGAGGGCTGCAATCCAGTCCCTAAATTTGCTTGGGAATCCTCGCCGTTGGAGAAGGTTGAGCAAGTACTCCCACTTCACGGTGTCGAAAGACTTGCGGATGTCAAGCTTGAAGAGAAGTGAAGGGTCTTGCTCTTGTGTAGGCGCCGAGCGAGATTACGGACATACATGAAGTTGTCGCGGATGCTTCTTGTTTTGATGAAGGCGCTCTAGGCGTTGGAAACGAGCTTTGTCATGTGGGGGGCAAGCCTTAAGGAGAGCACCTTCACAATAATTTTTGCAATCGCGTGGATGAGGCTAATGGGCCTATAGTCGGTGATTCCCTCCGCCCCTTCTTTCTTAGGCAGTAGCACCACGTTGGCGGAATTGAGCCACTGGAGGTTTGAGGTGTGGAGGGAGTAAAAATGGTTGATGACCCGCATGAGGTCGTCCTTGACAATGTTCCAACACCTCTTGAAAAAAGGCCCGTGAACCCATTTGGTCACGGGGCCTTGTCACTTGTCATGTCGTTGATCGCTTCGAGGATCTCACCCTCGGTCATAGCAGAGTCAAGGCCATGGAGGTCAAGGGGTTCCAAATTTAGCTCATCCCAGTTGAAATCCTTGCTGCTTATGGGGCCTCTCTTCATGATGTTGGAAAAATGATCATGGATTACTTTCTCCTTGGCCACATGCTCGGTGACCCATCCATGCTCGTTCTTGATTCTGTGGATGTGATTTTTACGCCTTCTAGCATTAACACGGCGGTGGAAGAATTTAGTATTCGCATCCCCCTCCCTAAGGTTGGCGATTCTGGCGCATTGCTTCTTGCGAGATCTTTCAAGCACGGACAAGGCAATGACTCGCCTCTTGAGCCTAGCCCGTAGCTCACGCTCGTCGGCGGACAGGATTCTACCCTCTTGGGCAATATCAAGGTGGAGAATCACCAAAAGGGCGGCTTGGAGGTGGATTTTTGCCTTTGAGAAGAGGCCCCTACTCCACTCGGCAAGTCGAAGCGCCGTCTTTTTGAGCTTGTGGTAGAGAATTTGGTATGGCTCGGTGTGATCAACTCTTTCGCTCCACGCCCTTTGAACCACCTCAATGAATCCGGGCATGGATACCCAGAAGTTTTTGAATTTGAAGACCCGAGGCCTTCGCCGTCCCTTATCATCGGCAAGCAAGAGCGGGCAGTGGTCGGAGAGTGAGGAGGAGAGTGCATTTAGGATATGGGAGTTGAAGGTAGTATCCCATTCTGCATTGCAGAAGAAGGAGTCCAGCTTGCTCAGGGTTGGGTTTACCCTCTCGTTGCTCCATGTGAATCTGCGGTTTTGAAGGTGGATTTCCTTGAGCTCACAACTCTGGAGCGCTGCCCTGAAGCGATTTATCCTGCTGCAATTAACATTTCTCTTGTTCTTGTCTCTCGCCCGAAAAATTTGGTTGAAATCTCCGGAAGCAAGCCAAGCCATCCCTGGCGGTGGCTTCCGATTCAGAAGCTCGGCAAAGAAAGCGTCTTTGCAGGAGTTGTCCGTGGGACCATAGACGGAAGTGACTTTGAAGAGCACATCGTTCCCGTGCACACTAACCATGGCGGAAAGGCAATATGTATTGAGGGATATGTCAGACACGTCAACAAGAAGATCATTGATACGTCTCCGTCGTATCTATAATTTTTGATTGTTCCATGCCAATATTCTACAACTTTCATATACTTTTGGCAACTTTTTATAGTATTTTTGGGACTAACATATTGATCCAGTGCCCAGTGCCAGTTCCTGTTTGTTGCATGTTTTTTGTTTCGCAGAATATCCATATCAAACGGAGTCCAAACGGGATAAAAACTGATGGAGATTTTTTTGGAATATATATGATTTTTGGGAAGAAAAATCCACGCGAGACGGTGCCCGAGGTGGCCACAAGGCAGGGGGCGTGCCCCTGACCCTCGTGGGCCACCAGTAAGGCGGTTGATGCCCTTCTTTCGCCGCAAGAAAGCTAATATCCGGATAGAGATCGTGTTAAAATTTCAGTCCAATCGGAGTTACGGATCTCCGGGAATATAAGAAACGGTGAAAGGGAAGAATCTGGGAACGCAGAAACAGAGAGAGACATATCCAATCTCAGAGGGGCTCTCGCCCCTCCCACGCCATGGAGACCATGGACCAGAGGGGAAACCCTTCTCCCATCTAGGGAGAAGGTTAGGGAAGAAGAAGAAGGAGGGGGTCTCTCTCCCCCTCGCTTCCGGTGGCACCGGAGTGCCACCGGGGGCCATCATCATCACCGCGATCTACACCAACACCTCCGCCATCTTCACCAACATCTCCATCACCTTCCCCCATCTATCTACAGCGGTCCACTCTCCTGCAACCCGTTGTACCCTCTACTTGAACATGGTGCTTTATACTTCATATTATTATCCAATGATGTGTTGCCATCCTATGATGTCTGAGTAGATTTTCGTTGTCCTATCGGTGGTTGATGAATTGCTATGATTGATTTAATTTGCTTGTGGTTATGTTGTTTACCTTTGGTGTCCATCATATGATTGCGCGCGTGGATCACACCCTAGGGTTAGTTGTATGTTGATAGGACTATGTATTGGAGGGCAAGAGTGACAGAAGCTTCAACCTAGCATAGAAATTGATGCATACGGGATTGAAGGGGGACCAATATATCTTAATGCTATGGTTGGGTTTTACCTTAATGAACATTAGTGGTTGCGGATGCTTGCTAATAGTTCCAATCATAAGTACATAGAATTCCAAGTCAGGGATGACATGCTAGCAGTGGCCTCTCCCACATAATACTTGATATCGGTCTAGTAAAGTAGTCGATTGCTTAGGGGCAATTTCGCAACTCCTACCACCACTTTTCCACACTCGCTATATTTACTTTATTGTTTCTTTATCTAAACAGCCCTACTTTTTATTTACATACTCTTTATTATCTTCCAAACCTATCCAACAACACCTACAAAGTACTTCTAGTTTCATACTTGTTCTAGGTAAAGCGGACGTCAAGCGTGCGTAGAGTTGTATCGGTGGTCGATAGAACTTGAGGGAATATTTGTTCTGCCTTTAGCTCCTCGTTGGGTTCGACACTCTTACTTATCGAAAACTGTTGCGATCCCCTATACTTATGGGTTATCAAGATCTTTTTCTGGCGCCGTTGCCGGGGAGCAATAGCGTGGGGTGAATATTCTCGTGTGTGCTTATTTGCTTTATCACTAAGTAATTTTTATTTGTTGTTCTTAGTTGTTTTCTATTTTTAGTTATGGGTAGGAAACGCAAAATACCAAAAAAATAGTTGTACCTACTGAACCAATGGTTGAAGAACCGCTCAAAATCTATCACACTGCTGAAGCCTATTACTTGGATCATCTTCGATCCCTATGTGCTGGTGCTGAAACCCAAACTAGCTTAGTTGACGGTAAATCCTTGGGTGAGCATGCTTGTTATGTGCGACACCGAATATCTGAAAAATGGAAAACTTTACTGGACCAAATTTATCATTTGCAATGCTATGCTTGGAATTTATGTGAAATATATGATTTTACTTGTTGTTCTGAAAACCCTAAGAAACACCTTCCCTATCAATGTGAGTTTAGTGATAATGGAATCGTATCTTCGTATTCTAAGGGTGTTTATAATTACTGATGTTCAACAAATTGAAGAATTTGTTGCTTTTAAGGGTGCTTACGAAATTGCTTCTTTGATTGAAAAGTATGATGCTACTCTTTACAAATCTGCAAATTTTTCCATACTTAAATATTGCTATGATAATTATGCTTCTAATGCCTATGTTGAACCATATATTGAGGACTACTCCGCTGTCCAAGAAGAGACTAATATTTTGCAGGAGTCTATGGAAGAAGAAATTGATGAAACTGTGAGCTCATTGGATGAAAAAGATGAGGAGGAGAGCGAAGAACAAAAGAAGGAAGAGCGGATTAGCTACCCGTGCCCACCTTCTAATGAGAGTAACTCTTCAACTCATACATTGTTTAGTTTCCCTTCGTGCTTACCGAAGTATGATTGCTATGATGATTGTTATGATCCCGTTGATTCCCTTGAAATATCCCTTTTTGATGATGCTTGTGGCCAAGATGCCAATATGAATTATGCTTATGGAGATTAACTTGCTATAGTTCCTTATGCTAAACATGAAATTGTTGCTATTGCACCCACGCATTATAGTCTTATTATCTTTTTGAATTCTCCCAACTACACTATATCGGAGAAGTTTGCCCTTATTAAGGATTATATTGATGGGTTGCCTTTTACCTTTGCACATGATGATTTTGATGAATATAATATGCATGTGCTTGCTTCTCCTACTTGCAATTATTATGAGAGAGGAACTATATCTCCACCTCTCTATGTTTCCAATATGATAAAATTGCAAGAAACGGTTTATACTATGCATTGGCCTTTACTTTGTGTGCATGAATTGTTCTTTTATGACATACCGATGCATAGGAAGAGAGTTAGACTTCGTCATTACATGGTATATGTTACCTTGTGCTCACCACTAAATTATAAATCATTGTTAATTAAAATTGGCTTTGATATACCTTGGGATCCGGTTGGATCCATTACTTGAGCACTATATACCTAGCTTAATGGCTTTAAAGAAAGCGCTGCCAGGGAGACAACCCGGAAGTTTTAGAGAGTCATTTATTTCTGTTGAGTGCTTTTATATAGTTTAAAAACAACAAAAATAAAGAGGGAAACCCAAAACTTTTCCAAAAAGGAAAGCGAAAGTGAGAAAGACAAGCATTGTTGAAGTAGGAGCTAGCCTTGAAATTTGCTCATGCTCATGGAAACTTTGTGAATCTTGATTACAGAAACTTTTCAATAAAAATAATTATCCCCTTGTACAATTCCATTGTATTATAAAAAATAATGTGCCAAGGTTTGCCTTTAGGATGTTTACATTTGCTTGATGGTTTTCACGGTGTAGGACAGAAGCTTTGGCTGTAGTGCGCGATTTTACATTTTTTTGATGGAACGTCATATGGTTCTGATTTTTTTGCACTGTCTTCCTATACAATTTTTTTATTTTTCCTAATTTTGGTAGAATTTTTCAATTAACATAAATATGGTGAATGTTCAGATTATTACAGATTGTTCTGTTTTAGACAGATTCTGTTTTTGATGCATAGTTTGCTTGTTTTGATGAAACTATCGATTCATATCAGTGGATTAAGCCATGAAAAAGTTATACTACAGTTGAAACAATGCAAAAAAAAATATGAATTGGTTTGCAACAGTACTTAGAGTAGTGATTTGCTTTATTATACTAACGGATCTTACCGAGTTTTCTGTTGAAGTTTTGTGTGGATGAAGTGTTCGATGATCGAGAAGGTCTCGATATGAGAAGAAGGAAGAGAGGCAAGAGATCAAGCTTGGGGATGCCCGAGGCACCCCAAGTAAATATTCAAGGAGACTCAAGCGTCTAAGCTTGGGGATGCCTCGGAAGGCATCCCCTCTTTCTTCAACAAGTATCGGTATGTTTTCGAATTCGTTTCGTTCATGCGATATGTGCAATCTTGAAGCGTCTTTTGCATTTAGTTTTCACTTTTCTTTTATGCACCATGCTGGTATGAGACAATCCTTGGTTGATTTATAGAATGCTCATGGCACTTCACTTATATCTTTTGAGTATGGCTTTATAGAATGCTTCATGTGCTTCGCTTATATCATTTGAAGTTTGGATTGCATGTTTCCCTTTACATAGACAACCGCCATTTGTAGAATGTTCTTTTGCTTCACTTAGATTTGTTAGAGTGTGGGCATACCTTTTGTAGAAAGAATTAAACTCTCTTGCTTCACTTATATCTATTTAGAGAGATGACAGGAACTGGTCATTCACACGGTTAGTCATAAAATCCTACATAAAACTTGTAGATCACTGAATATGATATATTTGATTCCTTGCAATAGTTTTGCGATATAAAGATGGTAATATTAGAGTCATGCTAGTGGGTAGTTGTGGATTGTAGAAATACTTGTGTTGAGGTTTGTGATTCCCGTAGCATGCACGTATGGTGAACCGTTATGTAACGAAGTTGGAGCATGAGGTATTTATTGATTGTCTTCCTTATGAGTGGCGGTCGGGGACGAGCGATGGTCTTTTCCTACCAATCTATCTCCCTAGGAGCATGCGCGTAGTACTTTGTTTCGATGACTAATAGATTTTTGTAATAAGTATGTGAGTTCTTTATGACTAATTTTGAGTCCATGGATTATACGCACTCTCACCCTTCCATCATTGCTAGCCTCTCTAGTACCGCACAACTTTCGCCAGTACCATAAACCCACCATATACCTTCCTCAAAACAGCCACCATACCTACCTATCATGGAATTTCCATAGCCATTCCGAGATATATTGCCATGCAACTCTCATCATCATCATATACATGACTTGAGCATTCATTGTCATATTGCTTTTCATGATCGTAAGATAGCTAGCATGCTGTTTTCATGGCTTGTCCTTTTTGATGTCATTGCTACGCTATATCATTGCACATCCCGGTACACCGCCGGAGGCATTCATATAGAGTCATATCTTTGTTCTAGATATCGAGTTGTAATATTGAGTTGTAAGTAAATAAAAGTGTTATGATCATCATTATTAGAACATTGTCCCACGTGAGGTTATCAAAATAAAAGTGGCCAAAGAAGCCCAAAAAAAATAAAAGAGAGAGAGAGGCCAAAGAAGCCTAAAAAAGAAAAAAAAGAAAAAAAAAGAAAAAAATGAGAGAAAAAGAGAGAAGGGGCAATGTTACTATCCTTTTATCACACTTGTGCTTCAAAGTAGCACCATGTTCTTCATATAAAGAGTCTCTTGAGTTATCACTTTCATATACTAGTGGGATTTTTCATTATAGAACTTGGCTTGTATATTCCAACAATGGGCTTCCTCAAATGCCCTAGGTCTTCATGAGCAAGCAAGTTGGATGCACACCCACTTAGTTTCAGTTTGAGCTTTCATATACTTATAGGTCTAGTGCATCCGTTGCATGGCAATCCCTACTCACTCACATTGATATCTATTGATGGGCATCTCCATAGCCCGTTGATACGCCTAGTTGATGTGAGACTATCTTCTCCTTTTTGTCTTCTCCACCATCATATTCTATTCCACCTATAGTGCTATGTCCATGGCCCACGCTCATGTATTGCGTGAAAGTTGAAAAGGTTTGAGAACATCAAAAGTATGAAACAATTGCTTGGCTTGTCATCGGGGTTGTGCATGATGTGAGTATTTTGTGTGGTGAAGATGGAGCATAGCCAGACTATATGATTTTGTAGGGATAACTTTCTTTGGCCTTGTTATTTTGAAAAGACATGATTGCTTTATTAGTGGGCTTGAAGTATTATTGTTTTTATGTCAAATGGTAGACTATTGCTTTGAATCACTCGTATCTTAATATTCGTGCCATGATTAGATTACATGATCAAGATTATGCTAGGTAGCATTCCATATCAAAAAATATCTTTTTTATCATTTACCTACTCGAGGACGAGCAGGAATTAAGCTTGAGGATGCTGATACGTCTCCGTTGTATCTATAATTTTTGATTGTTCCATGCCAATATTCTACAACTTTTATATACTTTTGGCAACTTTTTATACTATTTTTGGGACTAATATATTGATCCAGTGCCCGGTGCCAGTTCCTATTTGTTGCATGTTTTTTGTTTCGCGGAATATCCATATCAAACGGAGTCCAAACGGGATAAAAACTGACGGAGATTTTTTTTGGAATACATATGATTTTTGGGAAGAAAAATCCACGCGAGACGGTGCCCGAGGTGGCCACGAGGCAGGGGGCGCGCCCCTGACCCTCGTGGGCCACCCGTAAGGCGGTTGATGCCCTTCTTTCGCCGCAAGAAAGCTAATATCCGGATAGAGATCGTGTTAAAATTTTATCCCAATCAGAGTTATGGATCTCCAGGAATATAAGAAACGGTGAAAGGGAAGAATCTGGGAACGCAGAAACAGAGAGAGACAGATCCAATCTCGGAGGGGCTCTCGCCCCTCCCACACCATGGAGATCATGGACCAGAGGGGAGACCCTTCTGCCATCTAGGGAGAAGGTCAAGGAAGAAGAAGAAGGAGGGGGGCTCTCTCTCCCTTGCTTCCGGTGGCACCAGAGTGCCACCAGGGGTCATCATCATCACCGCGATCTACACCAACACCTCCGCCATCTTCACCAACATCTCCATCACCTTCCTCCCTCTATCTACAGCGGTCCACTCTCCCGCAACCCGCTATACCCTCTACTTGAACATGGTGCTTTATGCTTCATATTATTATCCAATGATATGTAGCCATCCTATAATGTCTGAGTAGATTTTCGTTGTCCTATCGGTGGTTGATGAATTGCTATAATTGATTTAATTTGCTTATGGTTATGTTGCTGTCCTTTGGTGCCCATCATATGATTGCGCGCGTGGATCACCCCCTAGGGTTAGTTGTATGTTGATAGGACTATGTATTGGAGGGCTAGAGTGACAGAAGCTTCAACCTAGCATAGAAATTGATGCGTACGGGATTGAAGGGGGACCAATATATCTTAATGCTATGGTTGGATTTTACCTTAATGAACATTAGTAGTTGCGGATGCTTGCTAATAGTTCCAATCATAAGTGCATAGAATTCCAAGTCAGTGATGACATGCTAGCAGTGGCCTCTCCCACATAATACTTATTATCGGTCTAGTAAAGTAGTCAATTGCTTAGGGGCAATTTCGCAACTCCTACCACCACTTTTCCACACTCGCTATATTTAATTTATTGTTTCTTTATCTAAACAACCCCTACTTTTTATTTACGTACTCTTTATTATCTCGCAAACCTATCGAACAACACCTACAAAGTACTTCTAGTTTCATACTTGTTCTAGGTAAAGCGAACGTCAAGCGTGCATAGAGTTGTATCGGTGGTCGATAGAACTTGAGGGAATATTTGTTCTGCCTTTAGCTCCTCATTTGGGTTCGACACTCTTACTTATCGAAAACTGTTGCGATCCCCTATACTTGTGGGTTATTAATCATCCCAGAGCAGCAAAATGCCTCCCTAGTGCCAATTGCCGGTCTTTGCGCAAAATTGCGCAATCTCTGCCCGCCTAAAAAGGCGGCCGTGAACTGATCGATGTTGTCGAGCTTGGTTTCTTGTAGGCAAACAACATGGCAAAACGAAGAGGCGATCGTGGCGTTGACAGTGGAGCGTCGATTTGGGCAGTTCAGCCCCCTCACATTCCATCTCAGAAAATTAATCGGTTGCTCTAGCATTATATAACTGGAAACACCCTGGAGCTTGGCCATCTGATAGACGCAGATGTAGAAGAACTAGCAAAGTTCAGAGCATCACTGATACAACCAGGATGCAAACCACATGCCATGCAAGGCATAACAACAGAGCCTGGCCCTCCGAATACACTAACGGAGTCAACCCAAAGATTACATGGCCATAGGCCGACTACAACTAGCATGCTTGCAGAACAGCTAGTGCCCTTACACATGGACCAAACACGTACAGGGACATGGATCTTTGCTAACATAGGAAATTGGGAACCCAATTTGAGCAGAAGCAGCGAAAGCTCAGCTTGCCTCCAGCTGCGCCACAGCGTCGACGCCGTTCTGCACCAGGTCAAGAGCACCTCCCCCACCATGTGCTATGAGGGCCTCCTCGACATCCACTGCGCTGCTGTCATCAAGCTTGGAACAGCCCACGCATGGCCACGATCGCGTCCGGCGACAGCTGGTCCTTGAAGCGGTCCGCGAGCGCATCCAACGCAACGGCAGTGACGTCTTCCCTATCTTTGACAATGCCCAAGCTGCGGCACACGAGGAGCTCGGCAACCCTGGCTGCCGGGGCTGACTTGGGGCGAGCACCAGACGTAGGCTTGCTGATGGAGAACCCACCGCCGGTCTTGGCTATGTTGATTCCAGCCATGGTCTTCCGACGAGCCGTCGGCGCCTTCGGCAGACTTGGAGCAGGGGACGGGAGGACAGCCTCCTGATGGTCTTCAAAGAGGGGCGCTAGGCACTGCAAGCCAACGACACCACCCGCCGCAGCATTCCTTCGCAGCCGCACCGGCGAGGGCGTGCGCCGCAAAGGGCGTTGGAAACAAGTGGAGGCGTCGGGGAGGCCTCGAAGCCAGGCGGCTTGGCGGGCGAGAGCAGCGGCGCCTGAAGAGAGTCTGATGCACAGAGGCGGAGCAGCACTTGGCTTGGCCGCCCCTGCGAGAGCGGGGATGGGCGGTCATCACTTCTTTTGGACCGAGGCGGTGGTGGTAGCACTGTCGTTGACGACAGCGGAGGGGAGGCAGGCGGCGTGCGGGCCTCCTGGGAACGACGCCGCGCCAAGCGTGGCGAATGCTGGCGTGCCGGGCTGCGGCCACGCCTAGGAGCAGACAGAGGAGGGGCCTACACCGGGAGCAACTCCAGGCCGCGGGCAGCGTCTTCACTGCCAGAGCCGGATCCCAGAAGCACCAAGGAGGGCTGAGCATCGACGGCTGGCTCGGCAGAGCGACGACGGCCTCCACCATCGCGGCGGATATCGCGCCACTCATCGTGGCGGGTGTCGCGCGATGCATCCCATGGCTGGCGAGAGAGGCTATGTCTGATGCGGTCGCCCCAGCCCTCGCGGCTTCGCGAGTTGTCGCATCCGCGGCGCTCCCCGTCGCCACGGCCGCATCCAGGGTCGTCATCGCGGTCACACCTGTGGTGCTCGATAGGGCGCGTGAGGCGCTCCCGTGGGTCGCGAGCTTGTCGCTCGCCGTCGATGACGCCCTTCTCGAAGTTGTACACCTTGGAGATGATCTTTGGCCCTTGCGTGGGGTCTTCGTGGATGGAAAGATGAGTAATCACCCTCCGCTCCATCCTCCAGGCCGAAAATGTCAAGCCATCAAAGCTGAACACATGGTAACTGCATGCTGCAAACTAGGCTATGTGTTTGTCTTCGTCGTGTCCCCAGGGACAGGTTTCACTTCCAAAATTCAGGTCGTTCCAACCAGACACCTCCCTCAGCTAGACTTTCTTGGCGAATTGGTTGAAGGTGAGGATGCATCCCCCGCTAACAAACAGATGCAAGACCAACGGAAAAGTTCAATGTATCGTACAGTTCGGGCCATGTAGAAATTATAATCCCGTCCAAGAGAGAGAAGATTCCAGAGCTACGTACAACAAGCAGGTAGTATGAACTTGACTACTCATCTGGTCGTGCAAAGGCCTGAGCATATGTTGTCCTCATGTGCTAGCTGTTTAAGCTTTGACGATCAATTACTCTAATCAATCATGTTTCAATACAGAATCATGCCACAGACGGCTATCGATGTGATAGATGCATAATATATTTGGTAAGTACGGGCTGCTTGCAACGCCTAGCCAGAACATTATTGTATGCCCATGGATGGATGGTCTGAAATCTAGAAATTTCTTGGAAATCCAATTAGGTAAACTAGGGTCCCTCCCGCAGATCATGAGCAAGGAAGGGGTGGCCTTGCAGATACATAGCTTTAATAAGTTGCAACTATAGGCCCTGAGTTCTACTTTGTCCATCTCTAAAGTTCCTAACTAGTAAGATGCTCGTGCCTTGCACGGAACAGAAAAAAAAGTTTATTTTTCTATGTATGTGTTCAAATTGACCTATGTCGGTTCATCTTTTTTGTAATAAATATCGATATCTTTCTCCGGATATTCAATTTTGTTCGAGAGCATTCATGCATATGAGTGAATAGTAAATGCAAACAAAATAGCAACAATAATTATTACTTCATTTTGCTTATCTGAGATAATATTTATTACTTCTAGATGTAGCTCTAGAAAGAGCAACATAGAGTTCCCTGTGTGAAAATACCAGTTCAGGGAGGTATACACCAAAATTTCAAGTACTCGAAGTTTCATTCTGCAAGAAGATCCTGGATAAGAAATTGAAACCATTGGACACTGCCTATGGATACAATAGAACTATGGAAGACAACTCGATTTGTTACCACCAGAACGTATATGCAATTGCACAAGTAATTTAGGATTGTCTAACAGAGATGAAGGAAGGACCCATGAGATGTATAGAAGATTTTACTATTCGTCCACACTCATCCCTCTTTGTCCTCGATGAAGCATATTAGATGTTGAATGGTAGTGACCATTGAATCACACCTTCACAGACTCCACTCTATCTAAAGATTGTGTGGCTTCTTGGCGGTTTAGTTAGGTGTGAGTACCTATTCACAACGTATGGTATAACCACTGGCTGATGGGTACACGTGGAAGGAAACATCCCACCTCAATTCTGATCAGACAGAGAAAATGAACCGTGGGATTAATGCTAGAAGAAAGATGTATCCTTCTGGAATCATATAACCTACATGATCATGATCCGTAGTTATAAAGCATATGCGTGTTGCCCCGTGTTGTTGCATGTACATAGCTAGCTTTGCTCTACCTCTCTGACCATCCAGCTTTCCTCTCTTCACCCATATAGTATTAGCAACGAAATAAACACGGACAACAGAGTCATGAACCAATGATTTCAAAAACATACAATTTTTTCCGATAAAAGGCGCTTTTATTATCTCAAAAAGTAACATCAAGAGAATACAAAGCATTATGAGTAACACCCGGCCTCTGCATAACTAAGATGCACACTGCCAATCACCTAAAGTCTGATAAAAAGAAGAAAAAAGATGACAAATGGGCGACAGTAGAGTTATATGGACCGACACTATGCCTATGTCAAAAGGGGTGGTGGACCGATCCGGAGATTATGCTGCCACCCATGTTGGGTAAAAACCTCCGTAGCCACCTGTTTCAACCGCGTACACACCGCCTTGAACAGCGGTTGGTACTCAACTCGTTGTAGCGTAGACCACGCATGAAGCGAGTACGTACAACGGAAAATAACCTGCAAAGGAGAAGCATTTTTTATTGAAAACCAAATCGTTTCTACATAGCCAAAGCTACCATAGTAAGGCATACGCTCCCACCCTTATTAGCGTTTTCAACCTATTTGGAATACCATCCAACCAATGACCAAAAATATTGGCGACACTTGTGGGAGGATACAAATTTGACGCTATTTGGATGACTGACCATATAGAACGTGCAAACTTGCATTGGAAAAAGAGGTGTTTGATTTTCTCTTCATGAGTGCAAAAACAACACTTCTTACTCCCTAGCCAGTTGCGCCGTGTGAGGTTATCTTTGGTTAGAACAACTCCCCTACGAAGATACCACATGAAGATTTTAACTTTTAGTGGAATCTTTGACTTCCAAATTTTCTTGTTATTACTCACTGGTACCTCAGAATGTGTGAGCGCACGGTACATAGAGTCTACTGTGAAAGACCCCGATGCAGTAAGGTTTCAGCGAAACACATCCCAACCTTGTGTCAAATTGATCAAATCCAGACGGGATAAAAGATTATGACATGACGTAAGATGGGGGCCAAACAAATCCCGCCTAAACGAAATATTGGGCGGGAATGAACTAAGCACCTGTGCAATAGTTTTATTCTTATCGCGAGCGATGTTGTACAAGGCTGGATATTGTTTTCGGAGACTGGCATTGCCTAGCCAGATGTCTTCCCAAAAATGAACCTTTGACCCGTCGTTTATCGTGAAAGACCCAAAGCGAAAGAGATGTTTCTTTGCTGCCATTAGGCCAGCCCAAAAGTGTGAATCACCAGGTTTCCAATATGCCTGAGACACCGCCTTTTGACCTAGATACTTGTTGCGCAGCATGGTTTGCCAAACACCATCCTCAGTAAGAAGTTTAAACAACCACTTACTAAGTAGGGCCTCATTCTTGACTTCCAGGTCATGAATTCCATGGCCACCTTGGTCTTTTCGCCTATAAACCACACTCCATTTGGCCAACCTGTATTTTTTGTTTTCACCATCTCCTTGCCAAAAGAATCTGGATCTAAAATAGTCCAGTCTTTGCAGGACCCCTTTTGGGAGTTGGAAGAAAGAGAGCATATAAAGAACCATATTTGTGAGGACAGAGTTAATCAAAACCAACTGTCCTCCAACTGAGAGTAATTTGCCTTTCCAACTGATCAAACGTTTCTCTAGCCGCTCCTCTACATGCTTCCACTCCGCAATGGTGAGACGCCGATAATGAATCGGTATTCCCAGATATTTAATCGGGAATTGGCCATGTGTGCAACCGAACAGGTCAGCATAATCGGCCGCCGCCTCAATGGCTTCTCCAAAGCAAAAAAGTTCACTTTTATGGAAATTAATTTTAAGACTCGACATTTGCTTAAATGCTGACAACAAGAGTTTTAGGTTTCGAGCCTTATCTAGGTCATGTTCCATAAAGAGAATTGTGTCATCGGTGTATTGCAGAATAGAGAGGCCACCATCCACAAGGTGTGGCACTACTCCTGCAATCTGGCCATCCTGCTTGGCGCGCTCAAGCAAAATAGCCAACATGTCAGCAACAATGTTAAATAACATTGGAGACATGGAGTCACCCTGTTGTAGTCCTTTTTTCTCTGAAAGTAATGGCCTACGTCATCATTGACTTTGATGGCCACACTACCTCCAGTTACAAAATTATGGGTCCACTGACGCCATTTATCGGAGAAACCTTTCATCCTTTGGGACTGTTGGAGGAAAGGCCATTTGACCTTGTCATAGGCTTTTTCAAAGTCGATTTTGAATACGACTCCACTCATGTTTTTCCGGTGCATCTCATGGATGGTATCATGTAGGATTACTATGCCATCAAGTATATTTCTTTCTTGCATGAAAGCCGTTTGAGATGGCTGGACAATATTCTCAGCTACTGAGTTTAACCTATTCGTAGCCACTTTGGTGAAAATTTTGAAGCTGACATTAAGGAGGCATATGGATCTGAACTGTTGGATCCGTTCGGCCTCCTTAATCTTGGGCAACAAGACAATCTCGCCAAAATTAAGTCTGAATAGGTCAAGTTTGTCGGCATGAAGAAAATTAAACAACTCCAAAAGGTCAGACCTGATGATATCCCAGAAATTCTGATAGAATTCTGCCGGGAAACCATCTGGGCCTGGAGCTTTGTTATGTTCCATTTGAAACACCACAGCTCTCACCCCCTCTTCGGAGAACGATGCTGTAAGGATATCATTTTCTTCTGCCGTGACTTATGGAATATCGTTTGTTCGGGACTCGTCAAGAGTGAAGTTCCCATCAACGGTCGCCCCGAACAGAGATTTGTAGTAGTTGGTGATATACTTTTTAAGCTCCTCCTGACCTTTGTTGGAGACTGTAAATACATTTCTTCCTATGCCACCCATTAGCGACCAATTGGAAGTATCTTGTATTACTATCACCGATCAAAATGAAATCGGCTTTGGATCTTTGGTAGTATTTGATCTCCTCTTCTCGCAAAAGACGTGCAACCTTCTCATTAGATTGATTTTTCAATTCAATCTCTTCTTGAGATAAGGTGCGTGTCTCAGCAATTTTGTCGAGGTTGTTAATGATGGTACAGAGCCGTTGTTTTTCCTTTTTGTATATCCCGTTGGTATGTTTCGCCCATCCAGTGAGGTGTTGCCTCATGGCCCTTATTTTAAAGTTCCATCTCTGAATAGGTGTACGACCAACAGCGGGCCTCTCCCAAACATTCTTGATTATGTCTACAAATCCTTCCCGGAGCAGCCAACCCAATTCAAATTTGAAAGGACGTCTGGCAGCCGGGTTTGTAGAGTTCGAATCCAGAATGATGGATGCATGATCTGATAATGCCTTGGTATGCTCTAGGGCTCGCACAGTTATCAGAGGAAATTTTAGTTCCCATTCGGTATCCATGAGTACCCTATCAAGCTTCTCGTATGTGGGCATAGATCGGTTATTAGCCCAGGTGAACTGCCGCCCCGACATAATGGCCTCCCGAAGATCCAAATTGTCTATCACAGCGTTGAATAGGAAAGGCCAGTGAGTGTCAAAGCGGTCATTATTTTTCTCTTCCTGGTTCCTAAGGATATTGAAGTCCCCTCCAATAAGAATTGGGTACGGGTTATCCTTAGCCAGGTTTACCAACTCCCGAAGGAAAGCCGTTTTTTTCTCATCTTGGGCCGCCCCATAGATAGCGACGAGAGTCCATGTAAAATTGTCTGTCCTATTTCCTAGGTGTTTTATATGAAATTCACCAATCGAAAAGGCCAACAAGTCCATGACTGTGGTAAGAATCCCAAGAAGAATACCTCCGCACCTTCCACGAGCTGGTAGACTATGCCATGTGTAGTCAAAACCACCTGATAGGTGATCGATGACATGGGGGCGAAAGTCACACTTACCAGCCTCGGAAATTGCCAAAAAATCCAATCCATGTTCACGAACACAATCACCGACGTGTTTATGTTTAGCCAAGTCTGAGAGACCTCTGCTATTGCAAAACATGCCTTTCATGTGGAAACTTGAATCTGTGTGGAACTCTTCGCCTTCTTGGACGGTTTTTGTTTCTTTTTAGATGAGTGTGATTTAGATTTTCACGAGGATGCTGTGAAGTCACAAAACATGAAGCAGGTCGCGCGTCATCCAATCCAACCTCGGTAACCTCACCAACCAAGTGGGATATAAGCGGACCATCATATTTGGCATCCGCTTCATCATCCTCCTCAGTTTCAGTGTTAGGTATGGATGCATTACACTTCGGAGAAACCTTTAAACGGTCAATCTCCATATGTTTAAGCACCCCAACCGATAGATTAATTTCATTTTCATTCTTTCCCATAGAACATCCATCATTCTTTAAATTAGAAGAAATACGTGAATCTGAAAAGGAAAGACAAGATTTCATGGAGAGGTTACCTGGAGAAGTGTACAAATTACGTGCAGCCTGACGTCGCATTGCCTTGTCCATAGCATGTTCGTCGGTCGGAGAAGAACCGTCAACTGAGACGAAGTGACGGTTACTACGTCGAAGGGGAGAGCTTCCCTCAGACATAAGAGCCATCGGCGTCATCAGGCGATCCGTCGACAATGATGAAGCAGCAGCCAACATGGTAGGTATTTAAGACGAAGTCGGTGCAGCGAGATCAACACTTGGCCCCATCAGAATAGCCCCGTGAGACAGCATCGGAGACTGCTGCCGAACCTGCGTGGGTGGGCTGACTACAGCAACAGCTGGCTGATGAACCGACACGTCCAATCACTGGCGGAGATCTACACCCCCGTGCACATCGGCTGCTCCGTGCACAGCAGCTGGGCATGCACCTGAGCCGATGGCTTCCGCCAGGCCATCAGCTGGTGGGCCAAACTCCCCCTCAACCGGCTACAAGGCAGCAACTCGCTTGGGGTGCCCCAGAACTGCGTGTGCACTGCCATGGCCACCAACGCTTGCCTCCAAATTATCTGCATGTATCACATCAATGGATGGGGTGCTAATTGTGCGTGACTCTTCAATGTTGCTCATGGGTGTGTGCGAGCATACTCTCTGTTCACCCGCAAAACCAGCATCCGTGTTCATTGGAACGGTCCCATCAGACTGAGATTCAGACGAAGCTGCACCAGAGACTCCAGAATTTTTGGCCTTTTTATTCGCATCCCGATCAGGCAAATAATCATCCCGGTTTGCCCCATGGTCGGGGCCATCGTCATGATGTTCCCAAATTCGAGGGATAAAATCATCATCGGGGTTGAAATCATCCTCCTCGAGAACAAATCGGAAGTCATAACCATTTAATTTGACGTACACCCCAGCAGACACTGAGGCACTCCCAGCATTATCCTCTTTCTTAAATATATTTAAATTTAGGAAAGCCACTTGAATACGCACGATGCCACGGCGTCGCAAGCAAATCAAGTCAACATCCTGTGTTGCGCCGATGACGGATCCCACTGCCCACAAACCAAGAAAGTGGCGAAGTGGTGGTGGAACTCCGGTGACAAGTACCCCCAAACTGGCTTCAACAGATTATACGTAGGCTTGACATCATTTTCTGATTTCCATTCACTGATAGCAATCATTACATTGTGAGACTTGACTTTGAATTCAAAAGCAGACACTCGACGCAAAACCTCCATAGACAGAAAGGCAACCAAGAAGGCATCATCACCATGAGGGACGGCCTCTCACTTCCACGAAGTTTGTACCGAGGCGATTTTAGCAATCTCAGCCTCCACAACAGCTCCCGTCACCGAGCCTCCCGATATCATAACCAGACCGATTGGTGAGGACGATGGTGCGAGGTGCTCCTTAAAAACTGATTCCGGCAGATGCACGAACATGGCCTCATTTAGATCTACACCACTGAAGGCTGCCATAGGTCTCGACTGCTTCAGCACAGAGCAACGATGAAGAGGATGCTTATAATTATTGCAAATGTAGCAGAAGTGAGTCACATTACCATCCTTAGAAAGATGATCGTCTGTCCTGCACTTGTAGCACCAAAGACTATTATTCTTCCCTCCAATCTGTGCCGCAGGCAAAACAGTGGAAGTCCCAGCCGACACAGGGCCAGGCAACACAGGAGCAGCAGGCGTGGCCTGAGGAACCGGAACAAAGAGCGTGTTGGGGAACGGTTGCAGAAACCAAAAAATTTCCTACGGTTATCACCAAGATCAATCTATGGAGTATTCTAGCAACGAGGGGAATAGGAGTGCATCTACATACCCTTGTAGATCGCGAGCGGAAGCGTTCAAGTGAACGGGGATGATGGAGTCATACTCGCCGTGATCCAAATCACCGATGACCAAGTGCCGAACGGACAGCACCTCCGCGTTCAACACACGTACGGTTGGGAAGACGTCTCCTCCTTCTTGATCCAGTAAGGGGGAAGGAGAGGTTGATGAAGATCCAGCAGCACGACGGTGTGGTGGTGGATGCAGCAGGATCCCGGCAGGGCTTCGCCAAGCACAAGCGGGGAGGAGAGGTGTTACGGAGGGAGAGGGAGGCGCCAAGAGCAAGGTGCGGCTGCCCTCCCTCCCTTCCACTATATATAGGGGCTAGGGGGGCGCATGCCCCCTTGGAGATCCCATCTAAAGGGGGGGGGCCCTGGGGACAATGGCCCCCTTAGGGTTTCCAACCAGGGGGGCGCATGCCCCCTCGGGGGGCAACGACCCCCTAGGATTTCCAACCCTAGGCGCCTTGGGCCCTTGGGTGGGGCGCACCAGCCCATCAGGGGCTGGTTCCCACGCCACTTCAGCCCATGGGGCCCTCCGGGATAGGTGGCCCTATCCGGTGGACCCCCGGGACCCTTCCGGTGGTCCCGGTACAATACCGGTAACCCCCGAAACCTTCCTGCTGGCCGAAACTGGACTTCCTATATATAAATCTTTACCTCCGGACCATTCCGGAACTCCTCGTGACGTCCGGGATCTCATCCGGGACTCCGAACAACTTTTGGGTTACTGCATACTAATATCTCTACAACCCTAGCGTCACCGAACCTTAAGTGTGTAGACCCTACGGGTTCGGGAGACACGCAGACATGACCGAGACGCCTCTCCGGTCAATAACCAACAGCGGGATCTGGATACCCATGTTGGCTCCCACATGCTCCTCGATGATCTCATCGGATGAACCACGATGTCGAGGACTCAATCAATCTCGTATTCAATTCCCTTTGTCAATCGGTACGTTACTTGCCCGAGACTCGATCGTCGGTATCCCAATACCTTGTTCAATCTAGTTACCGGCAAGTCACTTTACTCGTACCGTAATGCATGATCTCGCGATCAACCACTTGATCACATTGAGCTCATTATGATGATGCATTACCGAGTGGGCCCAGAGATACCTCTCCGTCATACGGAGTGACAAATACCAGTCTCGATTCGTGCCAACCCAACAGACACTTTCGGAGATACCTGTAATGTACCTTCATAGTCACCCAGTTACGTTGTGACATTTGGCACACCCAAGGTACTCCTATGGTATCCGGGAGTTGCACAATCTCATGGTCTAAGGAAATGATACTTGACATTCAGAAAAGCTATAGCAAACGAACTACACGATCTTTGAGCTAAGCTTAGGATTGGGTCTTGTCCATCACATCATTCTCCTAATGATGTGATCCCGTTATCAATGGCATCTAATGTCCATAGTCAGGAAACCATGACTATCCTTTGATCAACGAGCTAGTCAACTAGAGGCTCACTAGGGACGTGTTGTGGTCTATGTATTCACACATGTATTACGATTTCCGGATAACACAATTATAGCATGAACAATAGACAATTATCATGAACAAAGAAATATAATAATAACCATTTTATTATTGCCTCTAGGGCATATTTCCAACAGTCTCCGACTTGCACTAGAGTCAATATTCTAGTTACATTGTGATGAATCGAACACCCATGCAGTTCTGGTGTTGATCATGTTTTGCTCTAGGGAGAGGTTTAGTCAATGGATCTGCTACATTCAGGTCCGTATGTACTTTACAAATTTCTATGTCTCCATTTTGAACACTTTCACGAATGGAGTTGAAGCGACGCTTGATATGCCTGGTCTTCCTGTGAAACCTGGGCTCCTTGGCAAGGGCAATAGCTCCAGTGTTGTCACAGAAGAGAGTCATCGGGCCCGACGCATTGGGTATGACTCCTAAGTCGGTAATGAAGTCCTTCACCCAGACTGCTTCTTGTGCTGCCTCCGAGGCTGCCATGTACTCCGCTTCACATGTAGATCCCGCCACAACGCTTTGCTTGCAACTGCACCAGCTTACTGCCCCACCATTCAAAATATACACGTATCCGGTTTGTGACTTAGAGTCATCCAGATCTGTGTCGAAGCTAGCATCGACGTAACCCTTTACGACGAGCTCTTCGTCACCTCCATAAACGAGAAACATATCCTTAGTCCTCTTCAGGTACTTCAGGATATTCTTGACCGCTGTCCAGTGTTCCATGTCGGGATTACTTTGGTACCTTCCTACCAGACTTACGGCAAGGTTTACATCAGGTCTGGTACACAACATGGCATACATAATAGACCCTATGGCCGAGGCATAGGGGACGACACTCATCTTTTCTCTATCTTCTGCCGTGGTCGGGCATTGAGCCGTGCTCAATCTCGTACCTTGCAATACAGGCAAGAACCCCTTCTTTGACTGATCCATTTTGAACTTCTTCAATATCTTGTCAAGGTACGTACTCTGTGAAAGACCAATGAGGCGTCTCGATCTATCTCTATAGTCTTGATGCCTAATATATAAGCAGCTTCTCCAAGGTCCTTCATTGAAAAACACCTGTTCAAGTAGGCCTTTATGCTTTCCAAAAATTCTATATCATTATCAACAGTATGTCATTCACATACAATATGAGAAATGCTACAGAGCTCCCACTCACTTTCTTGTAAATGCAGCCTTCTCCATAAGTCTGCATAAACCCAAACGCTTTGATCATCTTATCAAAGCGAATGTTCCAACTCCAAGATGCTTGCACCAGCCCATAGATTGAGCGTTGGAGCTTGCACACCTTGTTAGCATTCTTAGGATCGACAAAACCTTCCGGCTGCATCATATACAATTCTTCCTTAAGAAAGCCGTTAAGGAATGCCGTTTTGACGTCCATTTGCCATATCTCATAATCATAGAATGCGGAAATTGCTAACATGATTCGGACGGACTTCAGCTTCGCTACGGGTGAGAAAGTCTCATCGTAGTCAACCCCTTGAACTTGTCGATAACCCTTAGCGACAAGTCGAGCCTTATAGATGGTCACATTACCATCCGCGTCTGTCTTCTTCTTAAAGATCCATTTATTTTCTATGGCTCGCCGATCTTCGGGCAAGTCAGTCAAAGTTCATACTTTGTTTTCATACATGGATCCTATCTCGGATTTCATGGCTTCCGGCCATTTGTCGGAATCCGGGCCCGCCATCACTTCTTCATAGTTCGAAGGTTCACCGTTGTCTAACAACATGATTTCCAAGACAGGGTTGCCGTACCACTCTGGTGTGGAACGTGTCCTTGTGGACCTACAAAGTTCAGTAGGAGCTTGACCCGAAGTATCTTGATCATCATCATTAAATTTCTCTCTAATCGGTGCAGGCACCACAGGAACATTTTTTTGAGCTGCGCTACTCTCTGCTTCAAGAGGCAGTACTTCATCAAGCTCTACTTTCCTCCCACTTACTTCTTTCGAGAGAAACTCCTTCTCTAGAAAGGATCCATTCTTGGCAATGAAGATCTTGCCTTCGGATCTGAGGTAGAAGGTATACCCAATGGTTTCCTTAGGGTATCCTATGAAGACGCATTTTTCCGACTTGGGTTCGAGCTTTTCAGGTTGAAGTTTCTTGACATAAGCATCGCATCCCCAAACTTTTAGAAATGACAGCTTAGGTTTCTTCCCAAACCATAATTCATACGGTGTCGTCTCAAAGGATTTCGACGGAGCCCTATCTAAAGTGAATGCGGCAGTCTCTAAAGTATAGCCCCAAAATGATAGCGGTAAATCAGTAAGAGACATCTTAGATCGCACCATATCTAATAGAGTGCGATTACGACGTTTGGACACACCACTACGCTGAGGTGTTCCAGGCGGCGTTAGTTGTGAAACTATTCCACATTTTCTTAACTGTGTGCCAAATTCGTGACTCAAGTATTCTCCCCCACGATCTGATCGCAAGAACTTGATTTTCCTGTCACGTTGATTCTCAACCTCACTCTGAAATTCCTTCAACTTTTCAAAGGTCTCAGACTTGTGTTTCATTAAGTAGGCATACCCATATCTACTCAAGTCATCAGTGAGGGTGAGAACATAACGATCACTCATTGGACCGCACACATCAATATGTATGATTTTCAATAAGTTGGTTGCTCGCTCCATTATTCCTGAGAATGGAGTCTTGGTCATTTTACCCATGAGGCATGGTTCGCACGTGTCAAATAATTCGTAATCAAGAGACTCTAAAAGTCCATCTGCATGGAGCTTCTTCATGCGTTTGACACCTATGTGACCAAGGCGGCAGTGCCACAAGTATGTGGGACTATCATCATCAACCTTACATCTTTTGGTATTCACACTATGAATATGTGTAGCATTACGCTCGAGATTCATTAAGAATAAAACATTCACCATCGGAGCATGACCATAAAACATATCTCTCATATAAATAGAACAACCATTATTCTCGGATTTAAATGAGTAGCCATCTCGAATTAAACGAGATCCTGATACAATGTTCATGCTCAAAGCTGGCACTAAATAACAATTATTGAGGTTTAAAACTAACCCCGTAGGTAAATGTAGAGGTAGCGTGCCGACGGCGATCACATCGACCTTCGAACCATTCCCGACGCGCATCGTCACCTCGTCCTTCGCTAGTCTCCGCTTATTCTGTAGTTCCTGCTTTGAGTTACAAATGTGAGCAACCGCACCGGTATCAAATACCCAGGAGCTACTACGAGTACTGGTAAGGTACATATCAATTACATGTATATCACATATACCTTTCGTGATGCCGGCCTTCTTCTTCGCTAAGTATTTGGGGCAGTTCCGCTTCCAGTGACCACTTCCCTTGCAATAAAAACACTCAGTCTCGGGCTTGGGTCCATTCTTTGGCTTCTTCCCGGCAGCTTGCTTACCGGGCGCGGCAACTCCCTTGCCGTCCTTCTTGAAGTTCTTCTTACCCTTGCCTTTCTTGAACTTAGTGGTTTTATTCACCATGAACACTTGATGTTCCCTTTTGACTTCTACCTCTGCTGATTTCAGCATTGCAAATACTTCAGGAATGGTCTTTTCCATCCCCTGCATATTGAAGTTCATCACAAAGCTCTTGTAGCTCGGTGGAAGCGACTGAAGGATTCTGTCAATGACCGCGTCATCCGGGAGATTAACTCTCAGCTGAGTCAAGCGGTTATGCAACCCAGACATTTTGAGTATGTGCTTGCTGACAGAATTATTTTCCTCCATCTTACGGCTGAAGAACTTGTCGGAGACTTCATATCTCTCGACCCGGGCATGAGCTTGAAAAACCATTTTCAGCTCTTCGAACATCTCATATGCTCCGTGTCTCTCAAAACACTTTTGGAGCCCCGGTTCTAAGCTGTAAAGCATGCCGCACTGAACGAGGGAGTAATCATCAGCACGTGTCTGCCAAGCGTTCATAACGTCTTGGTTCTGTGGGACGTGTGTGTTACCTAGCGGTGCTTCTAGGACATAATCTTTCTTGGCAGCTATGAAGATCAATCTATGGAGTCATCTAGCAATGAGAGAGAAAGGAGTGCATCTACATACCCTTGTAGATCGCGCGTGGAAGCGTTCAAGAGAACGGGGTTGATGGAGTGGTACTCGCCGTGATCCAAATCACCGATGATCTAGCGCCGAACGGACGGCACCTCCGCGTTCAACACACGTATGGTTGGGAAGACGTCTCCTCCAACTTGATCCAGCAAGGGGGAAGGAGAGGTTGATGAAGATCCAGCAGCATGACGGCGTGGTGGTGGAAGCAACGGTGATCTCGGCAGGGCTTCGCCAAGCACATGGAGAGGGAGGAGTGTCACGGGAGGGAGAGGGAGAGGCCAGGGGCTAGGGTGCGGCTGCCCTCCCCCCCACTATATATAGGGTCCCTAGGGGGGCGCCGGCCCTAGGAGATCCAATCTCCAAGGGGGGGCGGCGGCCAAGGCGTGGGCTTGCCCCCCAAGCCAAGTGGGGCGCCCCCACCCCTAGGGTTTCCAACCCTAGGCGCAGGGGGAGGCCCAAGGGGGGCGCACCAGCCCACTAGGGGCTGGTTCCCCTCCCACTTCAGCCCATGGGGCCCTCAGGGATAGGTGGCCCCACCCGGTGGACCCCCGGGACCCTTCCGGTGGTCCCGGTACAATACCGAGTACCCCGGAACTTTCCCGATGACCGAAACTTGACTTCCTATATATAAATCTTCACCTCCGGACCATTCCGGAACTCCTCGTGATGTCCGGGATCTCATCCGGGACTCCGAACAACTTTCGGGTTACCGTATACTAATATCTCAACAACCCTAGCGTCACCGAACCTTAAGTGTGTAGACCCTACGGGTTCGGGAGACACGCAGACATGACCGAGACGACTCTCCGGTCAATAACCAACAGCGGGATCTGGATACTCATGTTGGCTCCCACATGCTCCTCGATGATCTCATCGGATGAACCACGATGTCGAGGATTCAATCAATCCGTATACAATTCCCTTTGTCAATCGGTACGTTACTTGCCCGAGACTCGATCGTCGGTATCCCAATACCTCGTTCAATCTCGTTACCGGCAAGTCACTTTACTCGTACCGTAATGCATGATCCCGTGATCAACCACTTGGTCACATTGAGCTCATTATGATGATGCATTACCGAGTGGGCCCAAAGATACCTCTCCGTCATACGAGTGACAAATCCCAGTCTCGATTCGTGCCAACCCAACAGACACTTTCGAAGATACCTGTAGTGTACCTTTATAGTCACCCAGTTACCTTGTGACGTTTGGCACACCCAAAGCACTCCTACGGTATCCGGGAGTTGCACAATCTCATGGTCTAAGGAAATGATACTTGACATTCGGAAAAGCTATAGCAAACGAACTACACGATCTTTGAGCTATGCTTAGGATTGGGTCTTGTCCATCACATCATTCTTCTAATGATGTGATCCCGTTATCAATGACATCCAATGTCCATAGTCAGGAAACCATGACTATCTTTTGATCAACGAGCTAGTCAACTAGAGGCTCACTAGGGACGTGTTGTGGTCTATGTATTCACACATGTATTACGATTTCTGGATAACACAATTATATCATGAACAATAGACAATTATCATGAACAAAGAAATATAATAATAACCATTTTATTATTTCCTCCAGGGCATATTTCCAACAACACCAACCTTAAGTGAAATCTTATGATGGGAAAAATTATTTATAGTGATGGAATTCAATAACCCGGGAGGGTAAAACAGTTCCACTTCACCAACAGAGTCTGTAGTTTTTGATATGGAATCATAACTTAAATAATCGGTAGGAAGCCTAGGTACACGCTTGAAGACAACATCATTTAATTTATCTACAACTGAATTTGTTGTACAAACAATAGCTCGGCGGGACAGATAGTCACCGTCATTGTATTTTAAATAGAACCCATCGTATACATCATCAACAGCAGCTTCCATGTTATCTATAGTAGGAAAAAGTAACATATCTTCAGGGATGGAAACCCAAGACGGTGAACACTCTTCACCCTTACAGTGCATCGTAATGGAACCATTACCAATACTTTGCATCCAACCAGAAAACTCTGCTAGCTCTGCACGTGCCTGGCAAGACAACGCTGGATTAAAAAGTCGCATGTTTGTATGAAGCTTAAGGACCCTAATGTGTTGCCAAAGCGGAGAAGAGATCAATGCCGCATTAATAACGTCCTCTTTCGTGCCGCCCTCCACAACTGGTAGAATTTGCCTAAAATCGCCACCCAATAGCATCACTTTCCCTCCAAATGGCAATAGTCCATTATTCTCATCATGGATAGATAAAACATCTCTCAATGTCCTATCCAAAGCTTCAAAACATAAGCGGTCAGTCATTGGAGCCTCGTCCCATAAAATAAGAGATGCTCGCTGACACAAACCAGCAAGCATAGAACTTCTAGATATGCCACACTGAGAACGCTCATTGACATCCAACGGAATTTTAAATCTCGAATGACCAGTTCGACCCCCGGGTAACAACAAAGATGCAGCACCCGATGAAGCCACAACGAGCGCAACACGACGCTGAGACCTAAGAGTAGCAACGATAGAATTCCATAAAAATGTTTTGCTAGACCCTCCACAGCCAGAAACAAAGTAGACACCACCTTTGGCCACATAAACAGCTGATACTATTTCATGGTGTATACTTCTGCGTTCATCATTTAACTTGCAATATAGTGTCTCAGCCTCAACAGTCAACCTGGCAGCATCGTTACTCAATTCCTCAGCAACTAATCTGTTGAAGCATTCGTCATCAGCTGGAATTGTACGTGAGGTCAAATTAAAAGATGCAAGACCTGACCCATTTTTTGTGAACATGGAGGATAGTTCACACATGAGGCGATCTTGGAGATAATCCGGTGGCACATCATACCTAGGATTACCAAGTGCAGCTGAAAGCCTATACGATATATCCTCGGACATACTTGGCCAGAATTGCTCAAATAGAGCGCGACCATTGCCAACCTCAGTGTAGAAGAACAGTCATGAAGAGGTGTCGCAGCTGAAACGGACTTGCCCACACGATAGCTTCATCAAATAGTTTAAACCACTCGTTGTCATCTCCTACTAAACCCCTTGATTGACATGCCTCCTTAAAAGTATCATAAAGTCGACCATTATGCCTTCTTAAATCCTCGAAGCATGTTGCACCGGGCACAATCATATGCAACATTCGAAGGAAAAACAATTCACCAGTTCCTGGATGCACATGATAAATGCGTCCAATCTTGCTACCAAGCTTTGTTTTATGCTTCCTCTTTGTCCACATCTTATCACTTTTATTCCAAACCCATTCACTTGGAAAATCAAGATATGTCAATGATTCGGCTGATCTATATTTCTGATTTGTAGCAAACCACTCCGTCAGCATAGTCTTCAAAGCCGATGGCTTATTTAGCACATTTCCCAATTCGTCTCTTTCAGAAAATATGACTCGATTCATATTAGGAAGACGTACAATTAATCTCTCGACTGAAGGTTCGCGACCATGGATACTATATGCAAACATCCTCCAAAAAGCTTCACATGCAGAAAGATACCTACAAAGTACAAAATAATTAATAGAATGGAGAAGTACATCTACCATAAGCACATGCATCCAAAAAAACAAATTAATCACCTAGAAATACGCACCTGCATCTAACATAATCAACGATCTCATTTTTGCCAGTAGGAAAGGGAACCGTGAAAATACCCCTTGGCCTATCGTCAACATCAACACGCATTCGAACAACATCATGGCCCTTTATGAGATATTTAAATAAATACTTCAACAAATTGGTCTTGTTACACCATTCCACATTTATATGGGCATCAAATTTCTTCAATAATCTCATATTATATGGAACAACCCATTGGTTTCCCAAACGAAGAGAATCTTTTTGCCTAAGCACATAACGTCCATTGTCACGCCTTCGATAGACAGGAAATCCGACATGGTCAACCATTATCTCATCACTAAATGCCTTGGGAAAACGCTTGGAACAACAATTGTTCTTCATGCAAGCACATTTAGTATTGTACATTCCGCATGGTCCATGTACCATAAACTCAATCCACAAGAGCATAACCCAAAGGATCAACCAAACACTACTAAGAAAATCCTTATAGATAGATAGACATTTAGTAGTAGCGTGGGTTATTTGACCCGCGCTATTGCTACTTAGTAGTAGCGCGGGAAAAAAAACGCGCTACTGGTGTGGCATAGTAGTAGCGCGGGCACAAAAACCTGCGCTGCTACTAAATGATTTTCACCCTGGCTCCTCAACAGACAATAGTCATAGCATGAGGTATAAAACCTGCGCTACTACTAGATGAATAGTTGTAGCGCAGGTGGGACACACCGCGCTATTGCTATGCCACCAACCATCCACTCCACTTCCACGCCACCCACCCGGGGCCAGATCTAGATCGAGACCCCCTCCACCGGCGGCCTCCCGTCCCCCCTTCCTCAACCTCATCCCCTCTGTCAGAGCAACTATTCCACTCTTTGAGATCTTAGATCCCCCTCCCCCTCCTCCTCCGGCAATGCCTGCATGGGCAGCCACCCCCGTGCTGCCGCTGCTAATCCTCCTCCTGCTGCTGCTGCTCGTGCAGGGGAGGGGAGGCCACGGCGCCATCACCATCGCCACCCTGGACATGGACGTAGACATGGGGGTGGAGGCGGCGTAGATGGGCGCGGAACCGGTGGTGCACGGGCGGCTGCTGTGGGCGACCGGCGGTGGGCGGAGGTACATCAGCTATGACGCGCTGCGGGGGGACGCCATGCTGTGCTCCCGGCCAGGGGTGCCCTACTACCAGGGGCGGAGCCAACGTTGTACCGTTGGGTTCAGATGAACCCAGCGAAATTTGCCAGCTACGTGCATGTTATGCACGACATACTAGGCTGACCCCAATAAAAAATTAAGCTTGACCCTATAAAACTGCTAACGCCACATGAATAGACAAGTAAAAAGGCCCAAAAGCCCACTGTCAGGCATGTTTGTTACTAGATCAATACCTGTATGTACGATGAAAGATCCTAAAAAAAATGTATGTACGATGAACACACAAATGGCAGCCGCACACCTCATCGATTTCCCAACTCTCCTCGCCTCTCTCTCTCCCGTCTCGCCCAGGTTTCTGTTAGCCCTAGCCCGTTGCTTCGTCCTCACCTCCTCAGACGCCGACGCCGACGCCTGACGAAATTGATAGCGACAAGCACGGAAGCGCTCAACTGCAGCTTAATTCGAGCCTTGAAGGCAGTCAGATTACCTCTTTCCTCTTTACGTTCTACCCAATCTAAATCTAATAGCCTAGTACAGGAAACTTTTTCCCTAGTTTTCTAATTCTTATTTTCGTGTACTTTGTCTGATGTAGGCTATGAAAAGATATTTTTCAAAGAATAGAAGTCGATCACCTGATCCAGAATTCCAGATAATGATGTGGGGACATCAAGGTCACCCGTTAGATGTAATAAAAGTGCATCAAATGTTACTGTCAGTAGTCTCCCGAAGCCTTCTATCAAGAAAGAGATTAATTCATATGAATTGCCCTAAGATCCGGCTGATCAGAGGTTAATGGCGTAGACAAATAAACATGTTACTTTTCCTTTGGTCTATCATCTTCTAAAGCTGCTATTGATATTACCAGTTGCCACATCATCCATGGAGATGCTTTTCGGCTATGAGTATTGTCAAGAAAAAGTTGCGCAACAAAATTGGTGATCAGTTCACAAGTGATTGTCTAATTTGCTATGTGGAGAAAGTGATGTTTTCTCCCATTAGTAATGATGATGTGTTTGATCTTTTTAAGGCCATGAAAAATAGAAAAGGGACGCTCTGAAATGTAAGTGACTTTACATGATTCTTTCACATGATGTCACTTTTATTTTAAACTTGCCAGACTAACTTATTAGTTTCTTCAATGTTTTCAGAAAGATGAGAAGCTGGATCTGAAATATGAATTTTATTTGGTACTACTCTATTTATAATATGTACAAGCGATTTTATAATTTCAACCGATTGGTAATTTATGTGCTCTTCAATTTTAAAGTAACAAATATGTGTGATAAGTCGTATCATTTTCCTATTCATTGTGCTTTCTTTGACTGATATAATCTCGTTGCGATATGTCACAAAGTAGGACTTGGTTTATACGGAATTTTGACAGCTAGTTAGTGAATGAACCCACTGGCGAAAATTCCTGGCTCCGCTCCTGCCGGTAAGTACATGCAGCCTCTGTTTTAAAAAATGCTTTCGTGATCGCGTGCATGCAGCTGCGGGTTGACGTGATTCCAGTGGCTTGCAGTATATTTCTTGTAATAAAAAATGTTTGGTGGGTGCTTTGTCGACGGATTAGCAGTACATGCGAGCTGGCTTTCTTGTGATCAAGCAGTGCGTGTACGCAATTGTGTAGGCTGATGTGACAACGTGCATGTGTCTGCTTTCTTTACAATTTATTATTTCGTGCTATCTGCTTGCAAGTAAGTTATTGGTCGATTGTTTTAATATACGCTCTCATTTATTTATAAATAATGTTTGCGCGTAGGTCATTCTTCGTCTTAATCTGGTGCTCAGGACGCTGCGGAATTTGCTGTTGATCCTATTGTTGGTAGTCCCACCTTGTTTCCTGGTATTATTTTATCCAAGTTATACTTGGTTGTTCATGCTGGAGGTTAGGTTTTGCTTGATTCATGATTTATATGTTTTTTAGGAGGCTCTTCGTATGTGTCTGCTGGTCCGGCTACTCAGCAGCTGGCTCTACCTTGCGTTGATGATCCAGGTCTGTTGTTTTTTTGTTTTACACATTGTTTATTTGATCTTTTGAATTTATTTCATATTTTGTTTTTTCACCTTTTTGTAGGAACGGCCGCTGGTGATATGAGACAAAGTCTCTTCGAAGGTTCGAGCCTTGGACTTGGCCAATTTCGTGCTCCGTCCATAGTTAATCGACCACGCGTGGTTCCACTGCGCAAGTTAGGTTCGTCCTATCGGCCTACTCCATTGGTTAAGTCTGCGTTGATGATATTTTCTGTGTTTTATGTTTTTTTTAGCCCTGACCGTAGAACAATCGTTCTACGGTATTTTCATTAATAAAAAGTGTAAACTTTACAAGTTATAATACAAGAATGAAACAAGGGACAAATGTCCCCAGCCAATCCCTGCTCTAGGAATCATAGGTAGACCCATTAAAGATATAAATCTGTCCATGCTTCAACCTTGATTGCTTTGTCTTCTGTGGCTCGAAGTTGCACAGCCCAAAGTCCTTCTGACAGGTGAAATTTCCATGAATCAATCGCCGGTGGAGCAGACCGGAAGATTTTGTCATTTCTGACTAACCAAATACTCCAGCAACTCATAATGATAATATCCAGTGCCAAATCTTTAGGAAGCCGAGTAGAAATTAGAACAATCTCATCAAAAGTGGAGATACCTATGGTTCTCCCCGGTGCTATGAAATCCCAGCAAGACAAAGCAAATGGGCAATTCCAAAATAAGTGAAGTAGAGTTTCTTCCACATTGTCAGAGCAGAGAGCACAGGTTGAGTCTGGGAGGTGCATATTGCGTCGAAGTAGCATATTCCTTGTGTTAATTCGGTCATGTAGGAGAAGCCATCCAAAAATCTTGTGTCTCAGTCTGCAATTAGTACTCCAGAGATTCTGTGTTTTATGTGTGTTCTATAGTTAAAATTTTGTTCGCTATCTTTTGTTGGTTCAAGTATTGGCTACTCCCGTTATGGAACATGCTGATATATTGCGTAATCGACGCAAGCGGAGGTTGATATGGAGTTACCGGTCGGGAAGGAAGAAAGGTTTGTTATGTATTTTTTTTGTGCTGTTTTATCACGTGTTCAATGCCTTCCTTATTTATTGGTTACATGTTAATTATCATTGTAGTTCGGGGGATGAAACCTCCTTTACCAAAGGAGCATATTCTTTTGCTTAAAGGTATATTTGTTTAATATATGTGGTTTGATGATTTCTTTTGTATTTAGTTTGCACTTACACTTTTCTCTCCATTTTTGTTGAAATTTTAAAATTCATCATGTGAGTTATTGCAGCTACATCTAGAGGTTGTTCCTATTATGGTGGGCCGGAATTTAGTTGCCAGAGGTGTGGGGCTTTATACTGGTTTCGTGAAGGATCCAGGTACCATGCAGACGCGAATGCTCGCCAGCCTATTTATATAGGTTGTTGTCGTGGTGGCAAAGTTTCGTTGCCTAAGTTTGCTGATTGGCCATCTCCATTGGATGGCTTAATGCGATTTGATGGAGATGGAATTTCCAGTCAGTTTATGCGGTTGATTAGACAGTATAATTCTATGTTTTGTTTCATTGGGTGCTCAGATTGATCACAATATCAATATTGGTGCTGCTCCTTATGTGTTCAAAATGAATGGAGTGGTGTACCATCATATTGGTTCACTTCTACCCATTGGAGGCTCTTCTCCAAAATTTGCGCAGTTATATATGGTGGACTCTGCTGATGAGGTCAGGAGCAGAATTAATGTATTTGATAGAGAGAGAAATGGTTCTCTTGAGCCTGATCTTGAAATTGTGACGGCCCTCATTCAAATGTTGAACATGCATCACCGTTTGGTCCATAAATTTAGAATTGCTCGGCAAAGTTTGTGCAGTCCTGATGTGTCCAAGGTGTCTATACGTTTTTTGGGTGATGATGGCGGTCCTCATGGTACACGTTTTTCTGGACCTACTGCTTCATAGGTTGCTGCACTTATAGTGGGTGACTTGACTCCTGAATGTAGGAAGTTTGATGTTGTTGCCGAAACACATTCTGGTCGATTGAAGCATATATCTGCTCTCAATTGTAATCTCATGGCCTTCCAATACCATATTCTCTTTCCATGTGGGGATAAGAGTTATATCATCTAGGGATCAAATATGTTGATACTAATGTTCATCGTGCCACAGTGGGTGCAAGTGTTCCAACTATTGATCAGTTGGATGATTATGATGATGATGACGACAATGGTAATACTACGGTTTCCCAAGATGTTAGAGCTTCCCGTGGAGAAGTTACTATGTTGGAGTACTAAAATTACTATTTTCATTATCGTGAGGGTGAGGTGAACCCATATACAAGTTGCGGTGGTCTAAGCCAACAAGTGGTCGTTAATGCATACTCGTGCGTGGAATCTGATCGTTTGGAGTATCATTTCCGGAAGCAAGATAAACTTCGTTTGGAGTATCATTTCCGGAAGGAAGATAAACTTTGTTCAGAGACTTATCAGGGTATATCTGATGCAATGGGTGAAGGTAATTCTACAGGAAAGAATATTGGTGTTCACTTCATATTGCATGGCAGTTTCACTGGTGGGCGACATTACATGTTGCTAAATTATCATGATGGAATGGCCATATGTTGTGAGTATGGTGCTCCCGATCTATTTGTTACGTTCACATGCAATCCTAAGTGGCAGGAGATTGCCGATGCTCTTGCTGCTGAGCCTGGACAGAGTGCTGCTGATCGACCAGACATTACTACTCGAGTATTTAATATGAAGTTTGATGAATTTTTGGATGGCGTGAAAGATGGTTCTTCATTTGGTCCTATTCAAGCATGTACATTTTGGTGGTATTTTGTATTGATCATAAATTATTGTCTACATATTGTTGCATGTTAGATGTTAACATGATGGGTCACCTTTTTTTTTGCAGATTTGTATGTTGTGGAGTTTCAGAAAAGGGGTCTTCCGCACACACATACATTGGTATGGTTGAAGGCTGATACTAAAGATCATTCGCCATCATTTATAGATGGCCTTATATGTGCGGAATTACCAGATCCTTTCACTACTAGAAAAAGAGCTACTAGTAGCGTGGGTTTTTTGGCTATCAGTAGCACTGGTGCCTGCGCTACTGCTACGATGCTACAGCTAAATTTTAGTAGTAGCGCATTTTTTACCCCGCGCTACAGCTACTCCTAACTACTAGTAGCGTGTCATTCTTCCCCCACGCTACTACTATTCTAAGTACTAATAGTGTGCCATTCTTCCCCCATGCTACTACTATTCTAAGTACTAGTAGCATGCCATTCTTCCCCACGCTACTGCTAGGTAATTAGATTTTTTTTTAAATTACATGCAATATTCATGGATGGAAAACAAGACACATCCAAGGCAAAATAAAAGAAGGTCACAGAACCATCTTAGCACTTGCAACATTCATGGATACAACATTGAACATCTCAACTCCAAGAGATCACGAGATACCATTTATACATCAGACGCACACAACCGTCACCGAAAGGTAGGTACCTTCCCTAACGTTCCACCACCAACCTAACATGACCACTTCTCTAGATATATCTACCAAGGAGTCAAGGTCCTTCACCTTGGCAACCTCGTGACGGTGGCGTCGAGGTCCTCCACCTCGGCAACCTCGAGACGGTGGCGTCGAGGTCCTCCACCTCGACGACCTCCAAACGGTGATGTCAAGGTCTTCCACCTCGGCGACCTCCGGCATCGCAATCACCTGGACAATCATCTGTATGACGCGGTCGCCGGGCTTCACAGCAAAGTCCGCCTCCGAGTTGTTGAAGAGCACGACGCCCATCGGATCGCGGTAGTCTGCGTCGATCACCTCTGCGCCCACGTCGGGAAAGTGAAAACATGTTAGTTCGCATTCTTGTGAGTAGGGTATTTTCTTCATTTATCAGTCTCTTTTAGTCTATTATGAATCTTCAAAACGGAAAGACACCTACTAAATGCATACCCTAGCTATACGTGTGCATGCTATCTTGTCGTTTTGGTGCATACAAGAAATTTATACTTGTGTATTTGAGCTATATATGCTTGCAATATTTGTCAGTTAACATTCTGTTCAACATTTATTGTTGCATGGATAGGGAAATAGACAACCAAGGACTTCAGAAAATCGATTCCCACTGCTTTTGAAAACAGGGAATAGGAGAAGTCTATTTTGAATTTTGATATTCCATGCCAACTTCAAGTATATATGCTACTATGTAATCTTCGAACGTGGATCAAAATGAGATTTCAGGCTTTGTCAACCTTACCATGATCAGTACTAAATTCTCTAGGCTGCTCAACCTTTCCTTGTAGAGAGCATTTCTTTCACCTAGTATCTCGTCGTTAAGTTTGGGAAGAAACCTGCATACCTGCAGATGGTCATCCATATCCTGAAGAAAAAACAATATACATTTTCAGTGACTCACAATATATCATCGAATACTGCTCTGGTTTACTCTAAGAATAATTGCTACAAGACTCTCTACATACATACAGGCAAAGCAATTTTCACCAAGAATCAGCTAGCAGTCTAATATAATCCCCTTTCCAATTACTCGAGGAACTGATGAAAAGACAAGTTAATTAGCTGGTACAAAACTTAAACCTTTTGAGATGGATGGATGCCCTCTTCACTCAGATCTAAAGATGATGGATGGATGCACCCAACAGCTTTGTCGCGGACGGCGACGGAGGAGAAGATCTTTGCATATACCTTCAAACTCTGTCGCTATCTTCTACCTGTAAATGAAAACATACCTTACTTATCAGAGAAGCAAATGTGAAATTGTTCAGATTAGATGTATTCAACAGAGACACTTCAATCACAGAGCTCAATATCTACTAGCTTAAATTCAAATGCTTTATTCAAGATTGAGATATCATACTGGACTCTGGCTGCACACTAACTACTCTGTGAGGTTTCCATCTAAGAAACTATCTAGAGAGATAGTAAACGACTAGTCAGAATACATAAACAACAAACTTCGTGAAAGGAAGAGACGACGCCGCGCGAAGGGCCCAAGCAGCAGTCGGTCAGCAACACGAAATCTAACTTATCTAGGCATTCATTCATAATTCAGCATCGAACTGGAAACTAGTGACAGTTTGTTTCTGGTGTCATCCGTTGCTTCAGCATCGCTACAAAGTTTAGTAGTGCCTCCTACTCCTAACGTGGGATAAATTTTTCATCCGTCAGTTGTTACTGACCCAGCAAAAAACATACAGGAAAGACTAGGGGATCACAACCAAGCCCTGTCTGGATCAATTATGCACCATATAATCCAGGTTCTATAATATAAGAGCATTTCCAGCCGCGCCCCCAACAGGCCCTCCCTAGACGTTTTTGCCGCGCCGGCGCCGAAAAAACGCCCAGTCGCCCCCCAGAAGCCCGTTTTTCGCCGGCTCGGGCCGAAACTGGTGCCGGCGGACCCAGGCCGAACCCGCCACCCTGGGGGGCGCCTGGGGCGCTGGCACAAGCGAAAAGGGCGCGTGGGTCCGCCCTGTCGGCGAGTCGAGCGCCTCTTCCCGCCGTTTCTTCCCGCTTTTCCCCCACTTCCCTCCCATTCTCTTCCTTCCTCCCGCCAATCTCCCTCCCGCTCGCCTCCCAGCCGGCCACCATGCCACCGAAGAAGTACGTCGCCCCCCGCGCGGCGGCAACCGCGACCGCCTCCGTCGCCCAGCTAAAGCAGAGGAAGCCGAGGGCGCCGCCGACCAAGCCACCGGGCATGTCAAACGCCGAGTGGAGGGCGGAAGTTCAGCGACGGGAGGCTGTCACCGCCGACCGGCGGAACAGGGCCATCGCCAAGAAGGCCCACGACAACGCGGCGCGCGCGGCTGCGGCTGCCTCATCGGCGGACCAAGCCGAGGCCGAGGAGACTCGCGCGGGGATGATGAATCCACCCGGAAGCCATGCCCAGTATGCTCCCTGGGGCCAGCAAGGCGTCGGCTCTCCGCGGCCATGGGGATCGCCCTCGCCGGGCTACGCCGACGGGGACGCGCATGGTGGGTTCAACCCAAACGTCACCTTCCCCCATGGATACCCGGCCCAGCGCACGCCCTCTCCCGCCTTCGCCGGCGTGCAGTACCCTCCATACAACTACTCGCCGCCCGCCTACGCTTCCTCCCCGACGCCCCCGCTACGCCGTGGCCCGCTGCCCTTCTCGCACCTCGGCGACACCGAGGAGACCGAGGCCAACATGGACGACATTATCGCGGCAGGTTCGGCCGCGGCCGCCTCGTCTCCCGGGTTCGTCACCCAGGACGAGGTGGTGGATCTCAGCGGCGGCATGGACGGCAAGCTCGGCTACGTCTACGGCGAGGACGACCAGGAGGAGGAGGACGACGACGACGAGGAGGAGGAGGAGGAGGAGGAGGAGGAGGAGGAGGAGGAGGAGGAGGAGGAGCCGACGCCTGTTCCGGCGAAGGGGCGCAAGAAGAAGAAGCGGGCGGCCAGGTCAGGTGAGCCGCGCATCAAGTGGGCGTCCAAGGAGGAGGAATGCCTCGCCGAAGCATGGAAAGTCGTCTGCCTCGACCCGACGACCGGCACGAACCAGAGCATCGAGACGTACTGGGACCGCATCAAGGCCGAGTTCGACGAGCGCAAGCTCGTCGACCCCTACTTCAAAGGCGTCTACATGTAGTGCAGCTCCAAGGCGATGGCGAACCATTGGGGGCGTATTCAGGGGCGTGCAATAAATGGCATGGGGTCGTCGAGGAGGTCGCGGCTCGACCCGGAGAGCGGCGCCAGCGTTGAGGATCAGGTATGCCACGCCGGTCTCCTGCCTCTCTTCGTCGTGTACGCCCGCCAACAGTTTGTTCCTCCGCGCAGTTGCTGCGCATGTTCGCCCTGTACCGGCAGAGCAACAGCGACGCTGAATTCAAGTACCTCCATGTTTACAAGCACATTGACAAGTGCGAGAAGTGGGCGGAAGTCCGGCACACCCTCGACAAGGCCAAGGAGACCTACAAGCCGGACGCGCCGACTCCTGGTGCATCGGAAGGGCGGCCGGACGGCAACAAAGTTGCCAAGAAGGGGAAATACACCGACGCGACCACCGCTCGAGTGCAGGAGTCCATCGAGCACTGCCTCGCCGACGCGCAGGCCCGAGCCATCCTTCGTGAAGAGAAGACCGAGGTGCGGTGGTCAGCGTTGATGTCGAGCAGCGCCGTCAAGCTCGACCTGCTCCGAACAAACGTTGCCGCGAAGAAGAGAAACACCGACCTGGCTTTCCTGTTGGGCGGGGTGGACATGCTCCAGAGCACCGACGAGGCGGTCAAGGCGTGGTACTTGGCGGAGCGCGGCCTCATCCTGAACCAGTTTCCCTCGACAAGGCCGCCGACGCCGACGCACACGCCGCCGCCGCCGCCAAGCCCGTGTGATGACGCCTCCGCTGTTGGAAATATGCCCTAGAGGCAATAATAAAATGGTTATTATTATATTTCTTTGTTCATGATAATTGTCTATTGTTCATGCTATAATTGTGTTATCCGGAAATCGTAATACATGTGTGAATAACAGACACCAACATGTCCCTAGTGAGCCTCTAGTTGACTAGCTCGTTGATCAAAGGATAGTCATGGTTTCCTGACTATGGACATTACATGCCATTGATAACGGGATCACATCATTAGGAGAATGATGTGATGGACAAGACCCAATCCTAAGCTTAGCTCAAAGATCGTGTACTTCGTTTGCTGTAGCTTTTCCGAATGTCAAGTATCATTTCCTTAGACCATGAGATTGTGCAACTCCCGGATACCATAGGAGTACCTTGGGTGTGCCAAACGTCACAACGTAACTGGGTGACTATAAAGGTACATTACAGGTATCTTCGAAAGTGTTTGTTGGGTTGGCACGAATCGAGACTGGGATTTGTCACTCCGTATGACGGAGAGGTATCTCTGGGCCCACACGGTAATGCATCATCATAATGAGCTCAATGTGATCAAGTGGTTGATCGCGGGATCATGCAGTACGGTATGAGTAAAGTGACTTGCTGGTAACGAGATTGAACAAGGTATTGGGATACCGACGATCGAGTCTCGGGCAAGTAATGTACCGATTGACAAAGGGAATTGAATACGGGATTGATTAAGTCCTCGACATCGTGGTTCATCCGATGAGATCATCGAGGAGCATGTGGGAGCCAACATGGGTATCCAGATCCCGCTGTTGGTTATTGACCGGAGAGGCGTCTCGGTCATGTCTGCGTGTCTCCCGAACCCGTAGGGTCTACACACTTAAGGTTTGGTGACGCTAGGGTTGTAGAGATATTAGTATGCAGTAACCCGAAAGTTGTTCGGAGTCCCGGATGAGATCCCGGACGTCACGAGGAGTTTCGGAATGGTCCGGAGGTAAAGATTTATATATAGGAAGTCCAGTTTCGGCCAGCGGGAAGGTTTCGGGGGTTACCGATATTGTACCGGGACCACTGGAAGGGTCCCGGGGGTCCACCGGATGGGGCCACCTATCCCGGAGGGCCCCATGGGCTGAAGTGGCGTGGGAACCAGCCCCTGATGGGCTGGTGCGCCCCACCCAAGGGCCCAAGGTGCATAGGGTTGGAAACCCTAGGGGGCCGTTACCCCCCGAGGGGGCATGCGCCCCCCTGGTTGGAAACCCTAAGGGGGCCGTTGCCCCCAGGCCCCCCCCTCTTTTAGATGGGATCTCCAAGGGGGCATGCGCCCCCCCTAGCCCCTATATATAGTGGAAGGGAGGGAGGGCAGCCGCACCTTGCTCTTGGCGCCTCCCTCTCCCTCCGTAACACCTCTCCTCCCCGCTTGTGCTTGGCGAAGCCCTGCCGGGATCCTGCTGCATCCACCACCACGCCGTCGTGCTGCTGGATCTTCATCAACCTCTCCTTTCCCCTTGCTGGATCAAGAAGGAGGAGACGTCTTCCCAACCGTACGTGTGTTGAACGCGGAGGTGCTGTCCGTTCAGCACTTGGTCATCGGTGATTTGGATCACGGCGAGTATGACTCCATCATCCCCGTTCACTTGAACGCTTTCGCTCGCGATCTACAAGGGTATGTAGATGCACTCCTATTCCCCTCGTTGCTAGAATACTCCATAGATTGATCTTGGTGATACGTAGAATTTTTTTTAATTTCTGCTACGATCCCCAACAGTGGTATCAGAGCCAAGTTTATGCAGTTACTATGCACGAGTAGAACACAAAGTAGTTGTGGGCGTCGATATTGTCAATTTGCTTGCCGTTACTAGTCTTATCTTGATTCGGCGGCATCGTGGGATGAAGCGGCCCGGACCAACCTTACACGTACGCTTACGTGAGACCGGTTCCACCGACTGACATGCACTAGTTGCATAAGGTGGTTGGCGGGTGTCTGTCTCTCCCACTTTAGTCGGATCGGATTCGATGAACAGGGTCCTTATGAAGGGTAAATAGAAATTGGCAATTCACGTTGTGGTTTTGGCGTAGGTAAGAAACGTTCTTGTTAGAAACCTATAGCAGCCACGTAAAAACTTGCAACAACAATTAGAGGACGTCTAACTTGTGTTTGCAGCAAGTGTTTTGTGATATGATATGGCCAAAGGTTGTGATGAATGATGAATGATATATGTGATGTATGAGATTGATCATGTTCTTGTAATAGGAATCACGACTTGCATGTCGATGAGTATGACAACCGGCAGGAGCCATAGGAGTTATCTTTATTTATTTATGACCTGCGTGTCAACATAAACATCATATAATTACTTTACTCTATTGCTAAAGCGTTAGCCATAGTAGTAGAAGTAATAGATGACGAGACAACTTCAAGAAGACACGATGATGGAGATCATGGTGTCATGCCGGTGAAAATGATGATCATGGAGCCCCGGAGATGGAGATCAAAGGAGCAAATGATATTGGCCATATCATGTCACTATTTGATTGCATGTGATGTTTATCATGTTTTACATCTTATTTGCTTAGAACGACGGTAGCTTAAATAAGATGATCCCTCGTAATAATTTCAAGAAAGTGTTCCCCCTAACTGTGCACCGTTGCGAAGGTTCGTTGTTTCGAAGCACCACGTGATGATCGGGTGTAATAGATTCTAACATTCGAATACAACGGGTGTAAGACAGATTTACACACGCAATACACATAGGTTGACTTGACGAGCCTAGCATGTACAGACATGGCCTCAGAACACAGAAGACCGAAAGGTCGAGCATGAGTCGTATAGAAGATACGATCAACATGAAGATGTTCGCCGATGTTGACTAGTCCGTCTCACGTGATGATCGGACACGGTCTAGTTAACTCGGATCATGCTATACTTAGATGACTGGAGGGATGTCTATGTGAGTGGGAGTTCATTTAATAATTTGATTAGATGAACTTAATTATCATGAACTTAGTCTAAAATCTTTACAATATGTCTTGTAGATCAAATGGCCCACGTTGTCCTCAACTTCAACGCGTTCCTAGAGAAAACCAAGCTGAAAGACGATGGCGGCAACTATACGGACTGGGTCCGGAACCTGAGGATCATCCTCATAGCTGCCAAGAAAGATTATGTCCTAGAAGCACCGCTAGGTAACACACCCGTCCCACAGAACCAAGACTTTATGAACGCTTGGCAGACACGTGCTGATGATTACTCCCTCGTTCAGTGCGGCATGCTTTACAGCTTAGAACCGGGGCTCCAAAAGTGTTTTGAGAGACACGGAGCATATGAGATGTTCGAAGAGCTGAAAATGGTTTTTCAAGCTCATGCCCGGGTCGAGAGATATGAAGTCTCCGACAAGTTCTTCAGCCGTAAGATGGAGGAAAATAATTCTGTCAGCAAGCACATACTCAAAATGTCTGGGTTGCATAACCGCTTGACTCAGCTGAGAGTTAATCTCCCGGATGACGCGGTCATTGACAGAATCCTTCAGTCGCTTCCACCGAGCTACAAGAGCTTTGTGATGAACTTCAAT